>NW_009951823.1:18710-21000 GCF_000747805.2 Chaetura pelagica | reverse complement strand
ACCCCCAGCTGGGGAGGAGGGTCCACGCTCACCTCGGCGGGCTGCCCAGCCCCCACCACGATGAGCTTCCCATCCTCCAAGCCCACCAGGATGTGACTCTTCTCCTTGGTGACAGAGACGCTGTGGACGGGCACCCGCATGGGCACGGGGGGCACAGCCGCCCGGAGGCTGCGAGAAGAGAGAGCGGAGGGATGGGACCCCGGGAGCCCCTTGCAGCACCTGGAAAGGGGGTGACAGGGGTGGGACAAGGTGGGGGGTTGCCCTCACTCACCTCTGGAGGTCACGGATCTCCAGCCTGCACTGCATGGTCCCCAGCACCACGAACTCCTCGGTCAGGCACATGGCTGTGACCTCCTCGTCCAGGGGCACGGACGAGAGGTGCTTCCCGTTCACCGAGTACAGGTGCAGCGCAAACCTGTCCTGCAGGACACAGCCCAGAGGGGGGACACGTGCTGACGGGGACGAGGGAGGGGACACGGGGACACCTGGCCGTACCTTCAAGCAGGCTCGTTGACCCACGGAGGTCTGGGCCACCACCTGCCCCTCTGGCCCCACGGCCAGGTGGGAGAGGACAGCGGGCGGGGAGGTCTCGCCCGGCGGCCGCAGGGACCGGATGAAGAGACCCCGGCGGATAGTGTGGATGATGATGGTGCCATCCTAGGGGAGGAAGGGGACAGGAGGTGGTGACGGTGGCACTGCCCACCCTGCTGCCCACCCCACTGTCCCAGCTCACCTTGGAGCCCGACACTGCCATGTCCAACTCGGTGCTGATGGCCACACACGTCACCCCGGCGTCGTGGCCGTACAGGACCTGGACGGGTTTGGGAGCCAAGCCACTGGAGAACCCACCCTGGTGTTGGGGACATGGGGACCTCAGTGACCTGGTGGCAGCGCCCACCGTGAGCCACCTCATCCAGGGTGTGGGCAGTAAGGGTCAACCCCCTCCCCTACCTGCTGTAGGACCTGCCACACCATGCAGGTGGTGTCCCGGGACCCAGAAATGAGGTAGATGCCGCACAGGTCAAGTGCCAGGCAGGTGACAACATCTGTGACAAACAGAGGGACACCAGGAGCTTGTCCCATCATGCTTGGTATCCTGACCCCAGGGGTGGCACCAAGATGTGTTTTGGGGTGTGGAGATGCTGTTAACCCTAACTCCACCCCAGCTCTGAGGTGGAGCCTGGACTGTCCCCAGAAGACAGGAGACACTGGGAGACGTCCCTTGCCCACCTGTGTGTCCCCTGCTTCCCCTCACGGCCCCACAAACCCACAGGTAGACCTTCACCAGTGGGAGGACATACCTATGTGCCGCGTGATGTGCCCAACAACCTTCCCTTTGGCCAGTGAGGTGACACGGAGGCTGTTGTCCCAGTGTCCCCCACTGAAGAGCAGCTTCCCATCAGGGGACACGGCCAGCGTGCGGGAGCAGAGGTCCACACCGGGGGCGAAGGGGCCCTGCAGGAAGCGCTGGGTCCTGGTGGGGAGGGACATGGGATGGTGGCAGAGCCACGGGTGGGCTGGTGGCACCTCAGGGGACCACCCCTGGGGACCACAGGTCAACTCACTTTGCGTTGGAGACGGTGGGGTCTTTGGTGAAGCTGAAGTAGTTGGAGATGTTCTTGTCGTAGGGCAACCAGCTGTGTGTCCCCAACAGGCCGTTGGCACTCACGGTGACCTGGGCAGAGATGGAGGTGACACGGCTCCCACCACTGGAGCCCTCTTGGGGGTTCAGTCCTGCTTTGCCCCCCCGCCCCCAGGTCAGCAGGGTGCACCCGTGCCTCAGTTTCCCCACACTCACCAGGACGTCGGGTGATCCCTGAGTGATGAAGGAGTGTGCCTGGTTCTTGGGGACCATGGCTTGCACCAGGGCCACCCCGTCGCTGATGCCCTGTGGGGAGACAGCAACCAGTGGGTTCCCTCCCAGCCACCAGCACTCCCACCAGCCCTGCTCAGGGACCCTCCTCAGCGTCATCCTCACCTCCACGAAGAAGGACTTGAGCTGGTCCAGGTTCTCAAAGATGTTGGGCGAGCGGGTGTCGAGGCGGGCCAGCCTCCGGGCAGCGCTCTCTGCTGACAGCCGGGCAGGATGGGGCTCCTGGGAGGGGCAGGGGACCCATGAGAGGGGAGGTGGCCCCCCAAAAAGAGCTATTTTTTGGTGGGGGGAACACAGGGTATCAGCTACCTTGAGCAGCTGGCACGGTGTCTGCCCGAAGTTGCTGATGATGCCCTCCAGAGCCTTCCTCTGCGTCTCGTCGGCGATGGCATCCAGGTCCACGGCCCCTGGGAATGG
>NW_009951823.1:7997-17765 GCF_000747805.2 Chaetura pelagica | reverse complement strand
CGTAATCCCGCAGGATCCAGGGAAACGGGGTGGGGGCGGGGGGGGGGTGAGGCTGAGGGTGGGCACAGGCTGGCTGGGGGACGGTGGTGGGGAGATGGGGCTCACCACGGGGTACTGGGAGAGGTCGTTGTAGGTGCGCCCCGCGATGGTGTTCAGCTGCATCAGGTACTCGAAGTTGGAGATCTCCCTCAGGACCCATTTCTGGAGAGAAGGGAGGGTGGCTGAGATGGGCCAGGGGGTAGGAGATGGGCCAGACACCCCCACCTGTGGCCATCCAAGACCATCCCTGTTTTCACAGACGTCCCTGTTCCTGTGGTTGTCCCTGGTGCCATGGCCACCTCTGGTCCCACAGCCATCCCTGGTCCCAAGGCCACCCCAATCCCACAGCCATCCCTGGTCCTGTGGCCATCTCCATCATGCAGCCAACTCTGGTGCTGTGGCCATCCCTGGTCCGTGGTCATTCCTGGTCTCAGATGATGCCTGGTCACCTGGCTGTCCTCACTGCATGGCTGTCCCTGGTTCCATAGCCATCTTGGATCCCATGGCTATTCTCATCCAATGGCCATCCCTGGTTCCATGACCATCTCCAGCCCATGACTATCCCTGGTCCCATGGCCATCCCTGGTCTCCAACCATCCCTGGTCCCACGGTTATCCCCACTCCATGGCTGTCCTTGGTCCTGTGGCCACCTGGAGTCCTATGGCCATGCTCACCCTATGGCCATCCCTGGTCCCATGGCCAACGCCAACCCATGGCCATCTCCATCCCACGCTGGCACCCTCCCCTTTGCCATGCAGGAAGGGGGTGGGCAAGGTGGGGCTGGTACCTGGGTGAGCCCTGAGGCTTTCAGCAGCGCCCGTGGCGACCGCCTGCCGAAGTAGATCTGGTTGGGGGGATGCAGGCCAAGGATGCAGGAGTACACCTTGTTCCTCACCTGGTGGGACACGGGCAGGGCGTGGAACGGCTGGAACCTGGGCAGCGTTGCGGTCCCGGGGAGGGGTTTGGGTGGGGGAAGGAAGGAAGGGGTGTCAGCACCTTTTTTTTGAAGTTGAGGAAGTAGTTGGCCTGGTCGATGAAGAAGAGCTCGAGGGCGGAGCGGCGCAGGTTGTAGCGGCGCAGATGGACCTCGCGCAGGTGGGACAAGGGGCGCTTGAAGTCGTAGCCGATCCCTGCCGAGAGGAGGGTTTGTGGGGTGGGCACAGAGACCCACGGGTGTCACCATCCAGCTGGACACCTGAGGCAGGGACGGGGCCAACATCGCCCTAGGGCTGGGAGGAGCCCACCCTCCAAACAACCAGCACCCAACGCGATGGGCTTCTGGAGGAGATGGGGTGGTTGGGGGGTTCCTCACCCCGACTTGCTGCAGGGACCCCCCCAATGTGTTGTTACCTCCTTCTGTCTCCTCCTTCTCGCTGCTGCCATCATAGAAGTAGATGTGCTGGGTTGTCACCTCCAGGCGGCCCGGAATGACAGCCACCGTGGTGATGAGCTCACAGTCCTCGGATACCACCAGCTTCTCTCGCTGGTTCTGCTCCTTGGGTTCAGCCCTAGGTGACACCGGGGGTAAGGAGACCCCAGGGACACCCACAGCCTGGGAGAGAGTGTGCCATGGCAAGGGCTGGGGACACTCACTGGTTGTCCAGGACAGGGAGGTCCTCCTCGGCCAGTTGGTCATCCTCCAACTCGCTCACCTTGGCCTCCTTGGCCATGGCGAGTGGGAGGGACTCAGCGGGGTTGTGGAGATGGTCAGCTCCTGAAATGAGGAGGGGGTCAGCAGACACCCCCACCCACCCACAGCAGGGGGGGGGACCCCTGGGTGTCCCCCTCCCATCGGCCTCACCCAGGTTGTCCCGTAGGGCACTGGCCTCCAAGTGTTGGTCAAAATTCACGTTGGGCACCAACTTGAGCCTCATCCGGGAGTAGGTCTCGGCGCTCGACAGCTTCCAGCGAACCTCCGGCGGGTTCCTGGAGGGCAGGCTGGGCTGAGGCACTCTGGGGACCCCCAGATGTGCCACCCCTTTCCCTGGGGACCCAGGTGGGGACTCACTGGTCAGCCCAGGCGGAGCGTGGGGAGGTGAGGAGGCGGCAGAGGGACCTCCACTGCTTCAGCACGGTGCTGTGGTGGTTGTTGGCCTGCTTGAGCACGTTGGCGTGCCGGGCGTTCTCCGCCTTGGCGCGCTTGGCTGCCGGCTCCAGGACCAGCTCCTGCCCAGGGAAAGTGGAGTTCCATCAGGCCTCGGGGGTGCCCCTCAGCTGAGGAGCACGCCCATGGGGTGATATCCCCAGGGGAAGGGAAACTGCCCCATGATGGTGTCTCCAGCAGGAGGAGTTTGTCCCCAGCGTAAGGAGTGTATCCCTGGGATGATGTTCTTGGGATGAGGAGCATGTCTCTAGAACAACGTCCCCAGGATGAAGAACACATCCCTATAATAATGTCCCCAGAATGAGGACCACATTCTGAGGATAATGTCCTCAAAATGACAAGGATCTCCCCAGAGTGACATCCCTGGGATGAAGAGCATGTTCCCAGGGTGAGGAGGAAGACATCCCTCGGATGACAAGTACATCGTTGGGATGATGTCCACATCCTGAGGGCAATGCTCCCATGGTCAGGAGGATGTCTCCAGAATGACATCCCCAAGATGAAGAACAAATCTCCAGGATTAATGATCCCAGAGTGAGGATCATGTTCCTGGAGTAAGGAGCATGTCCCTAGAATGACAACCTCAGGGTGAGGAGGCCAACCCCAGGATGACCTCCCTGGGATGAGCAGCAAATCCCCAGGATTAACGTCCTCAGGGAAAGGAGCATGTCCCTAGGATGACATCCCCAGAGCAAGGGTCACATCCCTGGGGTGAGGAGCACGCCCTTGGGATGAGGCAGCACATCCCCAGGGGGACAACCCAGGCAGTACCTGGAACATCTTCCTGCTGGCTGCCTTCTCCTGCTCCCGCCGCTGGGAGCTGCTCATCATGGCATCATAGCAGGCGTTCCAGAAGTTGGACATGTGGTCGTGGCTCTTGCCAAAGGTGTCCACCTCAAACTGGGCCATGGTGGGCTGCACCTACCGAGAGAACCAGGATGAGAGGAGGACACATTCGCAGGGCTTGGCACCCACCAGGCTATGAGCATCTAACCCCCTGGAGGTCACCCTCGCTGTCCCAACCCAGTGGTGACAACGGGGGGACTCAGCCACAGCACGGACCCATCTCTAAGCCTAGGAAGAGGTTCCCCCAGTGGTGATGCCACCCCTTTGCCCTGCAGCACCCACGTGCTTCTCGATGAACGTCCTCCACTCTGGGGTGGTGCAGAAGAGCTGGAAGTCCTCGTAGAAGGTGGGGCTGCCGTTGGTGGGGGGCAGCGAGGGCAGGAAGAGCTGCAGCTGCAGGGTCTCGTAGCACTGGTCCATCAGTGTCCTGACGATGGGCACCAACCAGGAGAAGGTCTCAGACTTGGCATCCAGCGAGCGCCGCAGTGGGGTCTCCAGCTTGCCCAGCAGGTAGCAAGCCTCATCTTTCCTGGGGGCTGAGGAGGTCTGCAGCAGGCTGTGGAGCTTCACGTAGGCCAGGGAGTGCAGCTGGGAAGGGGACACAGGACGTGAGATGGGGCCACCTGCCCGGCCCCAAGGGCTGTGGGTCCCCAGCCCAGAGCCCCAGGAAGGGCTGCCCCACCTGGGGGTCCTGCAGCATGATGTAGCCCACCAGGATGCGCAGACCTGTCTGGGCCATCTCCTTGAGGTCAGAGGTGCCGTTGGCCAGGTGGTACCAGACGCCTAGCTTGTCCAGCAGACTGCTCACCCCCTCATAGATCTGGAGGGGTGGGGGGCACAGTGAGCCCCCTGCCCAGCCCCACACGCCCTCACCTCGCTGGCTGGCTGGGTGGAAAGCCACCAGGTCTGTCCCCATTGCCCAGCCACCCTGGGGGCTTTGCTTGACATGGGTTTGGGTGTAGAGTAGGACCTCAACTCATAACCCCCAAGACAGACTTGCATCACTGGATATGTTGGGTTGGATGGGACCTCTAAAGGTCATCTAGTCCAACCTCCTGCAGTGAGCAGGGACATCTCCAACTAGGCCAGGTTGCTCCAAGCCCCATCAGGCCTGACCAAAGAGGAGTTTATGCTAACAGTGTAGAGTCAGGGTTAGGGCTGGATTTACTGGTTACGGGTCAGGGTTAGGGCTGGGTTTAGTGGTTATGGGTCAGGGTTAGGGCTGGGTTTAGTGGTTGTGGGTCAGGGACAGAGTTTAGGATTAAGGCACAGGTCGCTTTCTAAGGGTTCAAGGGCTGCAGGGAGGGGCAGGGTTAGGAGTCAGTGTTAGGGTTGAGGAGTCAGTGTTAGGGTTGAGAGCTCAGGTTCAGGACCCCCTGCCCATGCCCATCCACCTTCTCACTCCACAGGGCCTGGTTGTTGTGTCCCTCAGAGAACAAGAAGTCCTGGAGGAGCCGCAGCAGCTTGAGGGCGTTGTGGGTGAGCCCGGGCAGGGCGGCCGGTCCCGACTCCTTCAGGTCTGTCAGTGCTGACTCCAGCATCATCTCCAGCAGGCTGTGGGAGAGCAGGTGTCTCCATAGGGTGGTCTTCCCTTGGGATGCACCCACCTGGAAGCTGGGCAGGACTCACCTGCGCTTGATCTCATCGGGGGGCCGCACCAGCTCGCACGCCGTCCCCAGCTTGGTGAGGACGGAGAAGACCTGCCCACGTTCCCTCCATGCTGTGTCATCCCAGCCCTCCACCCCACGCCAGGTCACCGAGAAGATGATGTTGGTCAAGAGGTTGCACAGCTCCTCCTCAGGGGTTTGCTGCCAACAGAAAGGGCGGGTGAAGAGCTTCAGGGTGCACTGTAGCCCGGGGTGGGGGGCACGATGGTTTGGGGCTCACCTGGGGGTTGCTGGTGTTGGAAACGTTGTCGCTGGGCAGCGTGTCCTGGTAGCTGCTCTCATCCAGGACATTGGAGAGGCTGGAGCTCTTGCGTGCCCGCATTCCTGGGAAAGGCTTGAAGCTCTCCAGGGGTGAGGGGGTGCCAGGGCCGCTGGCGGGGGTCTGCGCGCCGCTCTCGGCCGTGGCAATGGAGCTGGTGCTGGCCAGGTCAAGTCCCAGGTCAAAGGGTGAAGTGGAGAAGGGTGAGAGTGGGTGGTAGACACCATCAAAGGGAGGACCATCACCAGGGTTGGAGGACGAGCGGCTGGCCCGGTCAGAGGAGTCAAACGACTTGAAGTTGTAGGAGTGGAAGGACTTGGTGCGGCCGCCTGGGGGGATGGAGTGGTCAGAGAAGCCTTCAGAGAGCTCTTGGTCAGAGGCTTCATAGCCCAGAGGCAGGAAGACATCCAGCTCCTGCAGCTCAGCTGGTGGAGAGCTCATCCCCTCTTTGCTGGGGGGGTCTGAGAAGCACAGGAGCTCCAGGCAGCCCACGTTGCTCGCGTTGCTCAGGCTGTGCTGGCGGAACTCGTAGGACTCCTTGACGTAGAGCTTGGTGAGTGTGTCCTGCCAGCCAGCCAGCCTGGCCAGCTGCTTCACCATGTCCTGCTGAGCGTAGATCAAGTGGAAGAGCTGCAAGAAAGAGCAGGTGGGGGGGACCTGACGATGCTGTCCCAGCTCCTGGCCACTTCTTGGAGGCTTGGTCCTTCCAAGGGGCAGGATGGTCGGGTTGGCTGCCAACGGTCCTGAGATCTTGCACCTCCCATAACTGCCATTGGGTGCTGCACCACCTCTATGCTGGCATGTCCACGTGCCAGCAGCCCCACGCATGGGGTGTTACCACCATCCCCGTGCATTCAGGCATGGTTGGGTGCCCAAGGAGCTCCTCACTGGGGTGACCCCTTGGTCACAGGCCCCGCTCACCTTGCGGCAGATATCGAGCCGGACGGTCAGCTCGGCCCGGTGGGACAGGTAAACCACAGCCACCAGGTCCTTGTAGCTGGGAGGGTCTATGGACAAGGAGAGACAATACAATGATGGGATACTTCCTCCTCTCTCTCAAAGCCACCAAGCACCCCCAAGTCCCAAGACTGCCTGGGCCTCGTGGGAAGCCACCACCGATGAACTCATGGCACGTGCTTGGGATGGGCGGCCAGGACCAGCCTGGTTTGGGCAGGGCAGGTGGTACCTGCTCCAAGGACCTGCTCCGAGAGGCAGCGGAAGAGCAGCATGGAGCCAGGGACATCACCGAGGCAGGCAATGAGCCCCTGGTACCCAATGTCCTTCAGCTTCAGGCGGTTCTTGCTGCGCTCGGGGATCTTCTCATACTTCAGCATCTTGTAGAGGACCTGGCGAGGCAGAGAGGGGTGGCCACCCTGCTGTGGCAAAGTCCCTGGCCACTGGGGATGGCACGAGGTCGGTGCTGGGGACTCGCCTTACCTTGAAGACCCTCTCCCGCACTTCATCGGAGAACTTCTTCTGCACCAGCAGTGAGAAGAGGACCTCCACGTGGCCTGGCTCAAAGAGGAAGGCAAAGAGCTGCTCCTGGGCTGGTGAGCCCTTCAGCAGGCTGTGGATCACCTCCAGCGCCCCGCAGACCTGTGGGACACAGGGCTGGTTGTCCACGTGCCTCACCAGGGGTCTCAGCAGCTTCTCTGCACCTGCTGCCAAGCACCGTGACAGCCCATGGACTGCTGAGGTGTTTGGGGACATGGGTGGCTTGGTGACAACACCTGCTGCTCGTCCTGCGCCCCGGCCACGTAGTTCAGCAAGCTGTGCATCTCCTCTCCAGAGAAGCTCCTGCAGAAGAAATCCTTCACCAGGCTGAAGAGGGATGTCTGCACTGTCTTGATGTCATCCGTGGCTGTGGTCTTCTCCCTGGTGGTGCTGAGGGACAAACTCACGTGGGTATTCCTGCAGGGGACGTGCACAGCTGCCCTCCTGTCCTTTGTTACCCATTGCCAGTATGATCCCAAATCCCATCGGCTGAGGAGCAGCTCAGTGTGGACAACCCTTCTGGCCAACCCTGTCCAATGGGAAATGCCTCTGCAGGGTGCAAGCACCTCTAGTGTCAGGGGAGTGTGACAACACATCAGGTCAGACAAGGAAAGGATTTCAGCAGGTGCAGAAACCACCATGATCTGCAGCTGAGGAGATGCTGGGGGTGGGTTTTGGGGCTGACTGGTCCCTGCTCTGGGTGGAAGTTTGAGGATGGGGCAAGGACAAAGGGAGCAGAAGGTCCTACCCCCACCACCATGCTCCCAACACCAGAAGATCACCCCACGAGGTGCTTGCAGTGGGGATATTGCCCCAGGCAAAAGGTGTCTACCCCAATACAGAGCTCTGAGGGGCCAAGCCCACCAGCAGCAGGTGGGAGCTCAGAGGTCCAGGCTGCAAGTGGCAGCTCACCCGTAGAAGGCGCGGATGGAGTCCAGGACGTACTGCACCCCGTACTTCTTGCGGATCCGCTGCTTGTGGTCCTTGACCACGTTGGCCAGGTACTGGATGTGACCTGGGAGGAGAAGGTCTTGAGCGGTTGCGGAGGCCCAGCTGGGATGGAGAACATCCCCCAGGCACCCCCAGCTCCCACCTAAGCGGACGGCGAAGTCGCTGTTGCTCCAGATGCGGAAGTCGAAGAGGAGGTGCTGGTAGAGGAGGTGCAGCAGGAGCCCGCTGCCCTCGGAGGCCACCTGCTCCATCAGGACCTGCGAGGCCATCAGCGTGCTCATGTCCAGCAGTGGGCTGGAGACCTGCCACGGGGGAGAGAAGAGGTTTGCAGCCCTTGGCGTGCCCCTTGCGGAACAGCCTCGAGGACCGTGGGAGGTGGAACCCTTGGTAGCCCCCGTACCTTCTGCAGCAGTGCCCCCATGATGGCCGGCCCGTGGCACTGCACCAGGCTCTCCTGGTTCACTGGGTGGTTCTGGATGAAGTTCTTCACCAGCAGCAGGAAGGCGGCCACACTGTTCCTCTCCAGCCTGCTCTCTGCCAGGCACAGGGCAGAGCCCTGCCGGGAGCTGCCAGCACCTTCCAGGGGCAATCCTGGAGACCCCGCCAGAAACTTTCCTCTGCAAACCTCTCAGCCCCACTTCCCCTCACTGCCCACAGGCTGAAGTGAGTGGAAATCTCCCTGGCCCTGAGTTAAGCAGCTGGGTGTCAGGAGAAAACCCCATTCATCTATGCAGAAGGCTCCTGTATCAACCCAGCCCTACTCTAAGACACCAGAGACTCCACAGCAAGGCAAGCTGGAGGCTGGAGCCACCCTTGTCTTCCCAGAACTACTTCTTTATGACTAATTGGGTCATAAAAACATGAAAAGAGGTTTCTCATCACCCCACAGATCTTGGTGCCCCAGGCAAGACCTCTGACGTCCATGGCAGACACCAGCCTGCTCCTGGCAGCACCCACGTGGCAGTGGGGTCACCTCCAGCCACCCCAGCAGGATGGCTCCTGCTCCAAGCCCCCCGAGATCCTCACCTGAGGACCTGCCCAGCGGGATGAGCATGCCCTGGGCGTTCCTGGAGGACGTCAGCTCCGGCCCCACCAGGTCGTTGGTGTCCTGCTCATCCTCAGGTTCCTCCTTCTTGGACACCACTTGCTCCAGCAGGGGCAGCAACACGCCCATCCCACCCACGCAGTTGACCACGTCCTGCCAGAAGGAGGTGAGAGGCTTTGCTGGGTGCTGTGTGGTGACAGCAGCACAGGGGAGGAGGTTCCATGCACACCTGAGGTCCATCCTGCCTGCTCATGGGCTCAGCCCAAGCTGGGGAGAGCCAGGCCCTGTGGCCAGCAAAGACTGGGCTGCACCCCGACCTGACCCTACAGCACAAACTTAAAGAGGTCCCCAAAAAGCACCACCCATGGTGCCCACCCTGGATGCTGAGGACCTACAGATAGGTCCTTGATGGACCTGTGGGTCAGGCTGATACTTGGAAGACCAATGGGGCATGCAGACCCTCGGCAGACCCAATATGATGTAGCAGAGTCCCTGTAGGGTCCAGGGGAACCACCATGGCCACCCAACACCCCTTGGGGGTCCCGCCCCTGCCCCAGGAGGGGTCCAGCCCTCCACACCATGGGGTGGATGGGCCAGGATATGCACCCAACATACCTTGATGTCCCAGTTGACCACCTTGTGTCCTGTCAGCCTCCCGTCCAAGCTGTGGCTGGGAGAGAGGTCCAGGCAGATGTTGTTCCTGCAGGCCTAGAAGAGAACAACATGGGAGCATCTTCATGCTCCTGGAGATGTCACCTACAGCAGAGGGTCCACCAGTGCTGCCCCTGTCCCCAGGGGGTGGCTCTTCTCACCTGTGGGGTGTAGTAGAGCAGGAGCTTGCTGCTGAGCTCCGCCAGGTCCCCTTCCAGCGTAAACGGTGATGTGACATTTGGCCCTGGGGGAAGAGGAATGGGGTGAGCTGAGGCATGGTGGGGGGAGACCCTGGTAGCCACCAGCACCCCTGCAGATGTCCCTTGTGTCCCACCCTGATGTACCTGCACAGAACAGTGCCTTGACCTGGGCTTGCTGCAGAGCCTCACAGAAGATGGCCACGGAGCCCAGGTGACCTTCCAAGGAGGTGGGGCTGCCCCACTCGGTGTCCTGGCTGCCAGCTGCCGTGGTGGCCACCACCCCTTCCGTGGGGGGCTGCGTGGGGGTCCAGGCATGGGGACCCAAGGTGGCAGGTACAGACTGGGAGTGGTGGAGCACAGGACGTGGCGGGAACACCAGCTCCGGTGCGTGCGGCGCTGGCGGGTGACTGGCGGTGCTGGTGGTGGTTCGGTGGCCCGCGGAGCCGATGCAGCAGGAGGTGAAGGACTGGATGGGATTAAAAAAAAAAAGTCGTGGGGGGGGCGCCAAGCCC
>NW_009951823.1:5531-7390 GCF_000747805.2 Chaetura pelagica | reverse complement strand
GGCCCCCGCCCCCCCCCCCGCCCCCGCCCGCCGCAGAAGCTGCCGCAGCTCCCCGGGCAGGAGGGAGAGGCTGCCCAAAGCCCTCAGAAGCTCCAGCAAGTTCTCAGAGCAGGTGGTGGGTAAGGCTGGTTGGGTGGCCAGGGCGACCAGCAGGCAGCCCACCATGCCTGCCTTGACACAGGTGAGGCGGCTGGACAAGGAGGCTTCGCAGAGGCGCCGCAGCTGAGCCGAGAGGAAGAGCTGGAGGTCCCTGCAGGGCAGGGTGGGCAGCCAGCCCAGCAGGATGAGCAGGGGCTGCTCGTTGCGGATGGGACGCACTGGGAAGGAGCTGTGGTCGCCTTCCACCGCCTGTTGGAGTGCAAGAGGTTGTTGGTGCAGCCCTGAGTCCTTGGAGAGGGATAGATCTTCCCCTCCGGACAATCCGGGGTGGTGGAAGAGGTGCATCAAGCTTATCTGAGACCCTGGTGCATCAAAAACCTTGGAGACTCCTGTGCATCAGGAGTCTTGGAGACCTTCATGCATTAAGAATCTTGGAGACTCCCATACAATAAGAATCTTGGAGACCCTCATGCATCAAGAACCTTGGAGACCCTCATGCATCAAGAATCTTGGAGACTCCTGTGCATCAGAAGTCTTGGAGACCCTCATGCATCAAGAATCCTGGAGACCCTCATGCATCATGAATCTTGGAGACCCTCATGCATCAAGGATCTTGGAGACCCTCATGCATCCAAAGTCTTGGAGATGCCTGTGCATCCGAAGTCTTGGAGACTCCCATACACCAAGAGTCTTGAAGACCCTTGTACATCAAAAGTCTTGGAGGTTCTCATGCAGCAAAAACCTTGGAGACTCCTGTGCATCAGAAGTCTTGGAGACCCTCATGCATCAAGAATCCTGGAGACCCTCATGCATCAAGGATCTTGAAGACCCTCATACAACAAGAATCCTGGAGACCCTCATACATCAAGAATCCTGGAGACCCTCATGCATCAAGGATCTTGAAGACCCTCATACAACAAGAATCCTGGAGACCCTCATACATCAAGAATCCTGGAGACCCTCATGCATCCAAACTCTTGGAGATGCCTGTGCATCCGAAGTCTTGGAGACTCCCATACACCAAGAGTCTTGCAGACCCTTGTGCAAAGAAAGTCTTGGAGGCCTCCATGCATTTAAAGTTTTGGAAAGCCCCGTGCATCAAGGGTCTTGGAGACCCTCATGCCTCAAGAACCTTGGAGACCCTCATGCATCAAGAATCCTGGAGACTCCTGTGCATCAGAAGTCTTGGAGACCCTCATGCATCAAGAATCCTGGAGACCCTCATGCATCAAGGATCTTGGAGACCCTCATGCATCACTTGTCTTGGAGGACTCCATGCAACAGAAGTCTTGGAGGTTCCTGTGCATCAAGGGTCCTGGAGACCCCTGTGCATCAAGCATATCAGAGACCTCCACGTATCAAGCACCTTGGAGACCCACCCTGTGCATCAAGCATTTTGGAGACATTGTCCCATCCAGCAGTGCCAGAGTAAGCACTGCCACACCAGAAAGGGATCAAATCTCCCCAGGGCTGAGCAGGACTCCAAGCTAAGGATGGTCCTAGGAGCTCTTGGGAGGAGCCACTGGGAAACTAACAGGGTTGGGGGACTTGGGGAGGGTGAGGAATGGGACTGCTGGGGCCGAGTTGGGGCTTTGCTTGGCATGGGGAAGTGGGCATGCTCACCATGTTGAGGAGCTCCTGGAGCAGGCGTTGGGTGGGCTGGCCCTGGCTCCTCAAGACCTCGTAGAGGTGGGCGTAGCCGATGCGCTCCTTGAACACCTCCTGCAAGCAGCCAGGCACGTGGGGCCCTGCACCAGGTC
>NW_009951823.1:0-5327 GCF_000747805.2 Chaetura pelagica | reverse complement strand
TGCATCAAGAACCTTGGAGACCCTCATGCATCAAGAATCCTGGAGACCCTCATGCATCAAGGATCTTGGAGACCCTCATGCATCATGAATCTTGGAGACCCTCATGCATCAAGGATCTTGGAGACCCTCATGCATCATGAATCTTGGAGACCCTCATGCATCAAGGATCTTGGAGACCCTCATGCATCATGAATCTTGGAGACCCTCATGCATCAAGGATCTTGGAGACCCTCATGCATCATGAATCTTGGAGACCCTCATGCATCAAGGATCTTGGAGACCCTCATGCATCCAAAGTCTTGGAGATGCCTGTGCATCCGAAGTCTTGGAGACTCCCATACACCAAGAGTCTTGAAGACCCTTGTACATCAAAAGTCTTGGAGGTTCTCATGCAGCAAAAACCTTGGAGACTCCTGTGCATCAGAAGTCTTGGAGACCCTCATGCATCAAGAATCCTGGAGACCCTCATGCATCAAGGATCTTGAAGACCCTCATACAACAAGAATCCTGGAGACCCTCATGCATCCAAACTCTTGGAGATGCCTGTGCATCCGAAGTCTTGGAGACTCCCATACACCAAGAGTCTTGCAGACCCTTGTGCAAAGAAAGTCTTGGAGGCCTCCATGCATTTAAAGTTTTGGAAAGCCCCGTGCATCAAGGGTCTTGGAGACCCTCATGCCTCAAGAACCTTGGAGACCCTCATGCATCAAGAATCCTGGAGACCCTCATGCATCAAGGATCTTGGAGACCCTCATGCATCACTTGTCTTGGAGGACTCCATGCAACAGAAGTCTTGGAGGTTCCTGTGCATCAAGGGTCCTGGAGACCCCTGTGCATCAAGCATATCAGAGACCTCCACGTATCAAGCACCTTGGAGACCCACCCTGTGCATCAAGCATTTTGGAGACATTGTCCCATCCAGCAGTGCCAGAGTAAGCACTGCCACACCAGAAAGGGATCAAATCTCCCCAGGGCTGAGCAGGACTCCAAGCTAAGGATGGTCCTAGGAGCTCTTGGGAGGAGCCACTGGGAAACTAACAGGGTTGGGGGACTTGGGGAGGGTGAGGAATGGGACTGCTGGGGCCGAGTTGGGGCTTTGCTTGGCATGGGGAAGTGGGCATGCTCACCATGTTGAGGAGCTCCTGGAGCAGGCGTTGGGTGGGCTGGCCCTGGCTCCTCAAGACCTCGTAGAGGTGGGCGTAGCCGATGCGCTCCTTGAACACCTCCTGCAAGCAGCCAGGCACGTGGGACCCTGCACCGGGTCCTACCAGCCCACCTCTCAGGGTGAAAGCCCCCAAACTCAGGCATTTTTTGGGGTGTCTCCCCCCCACCCTGGTCCACCCCAAACCTTGGCTGAGGGCGAGTTGCTCATGATGGCAGTGAGCACCCCGACGGCGTGGACCGCGATGGCGTCGGAGCTGCCGTCAGAGACCTGTGGAGACATGGGGGTGGTGGGTCTGCTGAGCCGTGGGGTTGGGGGCACACAACCCACCACACCTGGTGGTTTGGTTATCAGGTGGCCCCACACGATACCTGCTGGAGCTTGTTCCCATCTGGTGGTCTCGTGGGGATCTCATCCCGGGCTTCACCTGCCTCCCGTGAGTTGCTGAGGTAGAGCTGTGGGACACGGGGTGGGAGAAGCACCCAGCGTGGGGTTGGGGGGAAGAGGGAAGGTGGTTATGGAGCGTCCCCACTCCTGGGATGCGGTTGTGGCATCGTTGCCCCACTGTTTAGAGCCAGGAAGGGCAAGGATGAAGATGAGGGTGGGGACACCAAGGTGGCCACCCCAGTACCTTGCTGTTCTGGAGGAGGCGGATGATGTGCTCGAAGCAGTTGTTGCTGAGAAAGACAGCTTGGAGGACTGGCCGGTCCTCACAGCTCAGCATGGCCGGGATGGCATCTAGGGCGAGGTGGAGAAGGCTCAGCCCTCATCCCACCACCCCATCCCCATCCCCACACCCCCCCCACCAAACCCACCTACCCAGCATGAGGACACGGAGCGCCCCCCGGCCGCCTCCGGCGCCAAGGAAGCGGCGGGCAGGTCCGAGTTGAGCACCCTGAAATAACCATCCAGGAGGACACGCAAGGGCACGGGGCCGGCGCCGGGGCTGCCCCCGTGGAGCACGTGGACCACGGCCACCACCAGGTGTAGGACCAGCTCCAGCATCCCTGGGAGAGGGGGGGTCTCCCCACCCCCCCGGCGCAGCACCCCCAGCAGCACCTCCACGGCTTGGGGGGTGATCGCCCGCAGCGCGTTGGGCTGTGGGGAGGATGATGGGGTGGGGGTGAGATGGGCTTTGGTATCACAGAATCACAGAACCACAGGGGTCAGAAGGGACCTCTGGAGGTGGAGTCCAAGCCCCCTGCTGCAGCAGGAACACCCAGAAACACATCCAGGCAAGTCTGGAAGGTCTCCAGAGAAGGAGACTCCACCAGCTCTCTGGGCAGCCTGTCCCAGGGCTCCGTCACCCTCACGGTGAAGAAGTTCTTCCTCACCTTGAGGTGGAGCTTCCTGAGCTCCAGTTTGCACCTATTGCCCCTCGTCCCCCCACAGGGCACCACTGAACAGAGATTGTCCCCTCCCTCTCAACACCCCCCCCCTCAGATATCTGTAGACACCCATCAGGTCCCCTCTCCCAATCTTCTCTTCTCCAGACTCAAGCTGCTAAGCCCAAGCCCCGTGGGTTTTGCCACCCCCTGCTCCTGGGGGCGTGCAAATTAATTGAAAGCACATTTCAGAGCTATTAATTACAGCTGGATTTTTAAGCCTTGGATTCATTAAAACCTATTTCTGCTCCAATTCAGGCAGCCAAGAGGGTCTCACCCACCGCCCGGAGCTGAACCAGGGATGAACCAGCAGCTCCAGCTCAACCCCCTCCTCAATGTCAGGATTTTAGTTTTGTTTAAGGCAAAACCCACTGAATTTAGGGCTGAACATTTACAGATGGAATAATGGAATAATTATATAGAGATATGTTAAAAATATCCTACATATTTAGGGCTGAAATTGAAATATGGACTCATAGAATCATTCCATATATTATCTATGCAATATATATAATATTCTGTATATTTAGGGCTGGATATTTAAAAATAAAATCACAGAATCATTCTGTATCTATTTTATAGATGCTGTTTTATATATTTAGGGCTGGGAATTTTAATATAGAATCACAGAGTAATGCTGTATCTATAAAATACATATAATATTCTGTATATTTAGGGCTGGAAATTTAAATACAGAATCATAGAATCATTCTACATATATTTTATATGTACTATTCTATATATTTAGGGCTGGAAATTTTAATATAGAACCATAGAACCATTCTTTCTATATTATATATTCATATATATGTACTTTTCTATATATTTGAGGCTGAAATTTAAATATAGAATCACAGAATCATTCTATATATTAAATATATAGAATATTCTGTATATTTAGGGCTGGAAATTGAAATATAGAATCACAGAATCATTCTATATATTAAATACATATAATACTCTGTATATTTAGGGTTGGAAATTGAAATATAGAATCATAGAACCATTCTCTATATATTCTATATAGATGTAAATTTATTATTCTGTATATTTGAGGCTGGAATTTAAATACAGAATGACAGAATCATTCTATATATTAAATATATAGAATATTCTGTATATTTAGGGCTGGAAATGTAAATACAGAATCACAGACTCATTCCACAATTCAATTTCCAGCCCCAAACTGGGTGGGTTTTACCTTAAAAAAATGATTAAAGGTTAAATAAGAAGGAAACGTTTTGGGGTTTTTTTTTTGAAAGGGTTTCCAAAAATTCAGTGGTTTAACTCCAGGATTTATCTCTCAGGGAATAAATGAAAACTTCAGGGTTCATCCCTTGGGGTGATGATCCCAAAATCCTCCCTCTTCCCCTGCCCAGCTCTACCTTGGATCCGGAGAGGATGGCCCCAAAGAGGTGGAGAAGTCGGAGCTGGGTGGTCTCAGGGAGCTGCTTCCCAGCTTGGAAACTCTCTGCCAGGATCCAGGAGAGAGGGATTTACTTCAGGGAACAAGCAATCCCAAAAAAAACCCCTTCCCAAAACCCCCCCCCCTCCAAAAAATGGAACAAAAAATGTTCCCTTTTCTACACGAACCCGCCCCAAAATCCGGGCGCTGGATCTGTTGATGGGCAGAGTGAAGATGTTCACTTGGTTTTTAGTTTTGCAGCTTTAGGGGGAGGTGGGGTTTTTTTTTTGGCCTCAAAAAAAGGGCTTTTGGTTCAAAATGAAGGTTCATCCTGGGGATCTGCAGGTGCTGGGGGGAATTTTGGGTGATTTTTCGCAACGTTTTCACCTCAGAGGGTGGTTTTTTGGGGGGTTTCCCCTAAAGAAAATCCCCTCTGGGTTGATTTTTGCAGGGTGCCCAGGGGGTGCAGGATCTCATCCCTGCTTCAGGGTCCTACCCCTGCCCCCGGGACCCCTGTACAGGCACACAGGGGGGCCCAGGGGTAGGGAGAGGATCCCATGATTGCCCTGGAATCACAGAGTGATCCCAAGGCAGGTAGAGGATCCTCTACCTGCCTTGGGATCACTAAATGATTCCAGGGAAAATGTCGGATCCTCTGCCTGCCTTGGGATCACTAAATGATTCCAGGGAAAATGTCGGATCCTCTGCCTGCCTTGGGATCACTAAATGATTCCAGGGAAAATGTCGGATCCTCTGCCTGCCTTGGGATCACTAAATGATTCCAGGGAAAATGTCGGATCCTCTGCCTGCCTTGGGATCACTAAATGATTCCAGGGAAAATGTCGGATCCTCTGCCTGCCTTGGGATCACTAAATGATTCCAGGGAAAATGTCGGATCCTCTGCCTGCCTTGGGATCACTAAATGATTCCAGGGAAAATGTCGGATCCTCTGCCTGCCTTGGGATCACTAAATGATTCCAGGGAAAATGTCGGATCCTCTGCCTGCCTTGGGATCACTAAATGATTCCAGGGAAAATGTCGGATCCTCTGCCTGCCTTGGGATCACTAAATGATTCCAGGGAAAATGTCGGATCCTCTGCCTGCCTTGGGATCACTAAATGATTCCAGGGATAGTAGAGGATCCTCTACTATCCCTGGAATCATTTAGAGATCCCAAGGCAGGTGGAGGATCCTGTATTTCCCTGGAATCACAGAGTGATCCTGGGGCAGGTTGGGATCCTCTATCATCCCTGGAATCTTTTCCCTTTACCTTGGAAGAAGGTGCTGAACTCGGGGGGCAAAGGGGCCGGGGGGAACTTGTATTTACTCTTCTCTTTGGCGCTGACGACTTCTCTGGGAAGAGAGAGGTGAGGTT
>NW_009951822.1:0-488 GCF_000747805.2 Chaetura pelagica | reverse complement strand
TAGCACTCACCCTTCTTCAACCTGGACAGAAGGGAAGCCCTGGGAATTTTACAAGCACTCCTACTCAGTAAACAAATCCCAGTGAATACCTACTGAAGTGACACATTATTTCCAGGTTGGAGGAACGAGAGTTTTAAGTTACTGACAGTTTTGCAACAAACCATCTAAACAAAAACGTCTAACTAACATTTTGTAACTCTTAACAGCATTTGATTAGGACTACAGAGAAGCTGAAAGCAAGACTCCAGCAGAAGTGGCTGGGAATATTAACATTAGCTTTATAATGAGAGAGATAACTTATATAAAGCATAACTTGCAAAAGTTCACTGCTTTCCTCAAATTATTTCCAAGGTTGTAAACACAGCCAAATGTATACTTTTGTACTTCATCCACACAGCTACAACAAGAACTATGACTTTGCTTAAGCAAAGTGTTTACCTGCATCTCATTGTACCAGATGGTACAACCTCCTTCTTCCTTCAGCCTAG
>NW_009951821.1:35987-42828 GCF_000747805.2 Chaetura pelagica | reverse complement strand
CCCCCAGCAACTCCCACAGCACTCTCTGTAGTTGTCAACAGTCCCCAGGAATCCCAGAGCTGCTGGAGAAAGCAGAGTTATGAGGGTCAGGAGAGCTCAGGCCTAGGGGTCGAGGGTGATGGATGGATGGAGTCCTCCCCAGACGCCAGCCATGGATGGAAGAGAAGGGAGGAAGGAGCAGGAAGGAAGTTGTCTTCTGTAATCTCTGACCTTCCTCTGAGCTTACGTAGATATATGGAATGGAATATCTCTGGCCAATTTTGCTGTCTGTCTAACTCTAACGGGGGTTATAGATCTCCCCATAGTGTCTGAGCTGGCAGAGTGAAGGTGCGACCTTGAAGACCCAGCAGTTACAAAAACATTCTGTTCTTATCAGTCTTAGTTAGAACACACCATGACTAGTTAAAAGAAAGCTTACTGAAGGAAAAAAAAAAAAATCAGTAAAAGGAAAATTGGCTTCATCCTGGCTTAAACCAGGACATCTGTCACCATCACAGTGAAAAAGTTTTTCCTCATATTTACATGGAACCTCCTATGGTCCAGCTTGCACCAATTGCCCCTTGTCCTATCACTGGATATCACTGAGAAGAGCCTGGCTCTGTCCTCCTGACACTCGCCCTTTACTTCCTGTTCATGAAAATAACAATTTGGAGCATGATTGTCTGAATGTAATAGAGCAGGTGTATTCTAGCTGTCTGGACTTAAAGGACATGCCCCTAGAGAATCCTGATTGGGAACTGTTTACAGACGGAAGCAACTTCTTTCGTAAAGGGCAGTGAAAAGCAGGGTATGTGGTTGTAACCTTAAAAGAAGAAATTGAGGCTAAGTCATTACCTGCCAATACCTCAGCTCAGAAAGCAGAAATTCTAGCTCTAACACATGCTCTGGAGCTTTCCAATGGTAAACAAGCAAATGTATACACTGATTCAAAATATATCTTTGGAGTAATACATGCTTATGGAGCAATTTGGAAAGAGGGCTTTTATCTTCTCAGGGAACTCTTATCAAACCTTGGAAGGAAATCCTGAATCTGCTACAGACAGTGCTGAAACCAAAGAAGGTAGCTGTGATGCATTGCAAGGCTCATCAGAAAGGAAAACTAGATATCGCTGGAAACTGGTGTGGAATAATTGCTGGAGGTGACTTAGAAATTAAACCTATATATACACATTTTAAGGAAAGGTTAAAGCAGGGTGGAATGCAGCTAATGTGCAATGAATTTGTACCATGGCAGTTCCCTAGGCAACCCTAGATATTAGCAACTTCAGGGGAACTTGGTGTGCTGACTCTAAAAGAAATTGCATGGAGGGTGGAGTGGAGACACCATGGCCACACTCTGTGATAACAAAGGGATCTAAAGGTACACAATATATATAATAAAACTGATAAGCTGCACATTTGATGCCCTGAGCCAACAGTCTGTCAACTGTTGATAAAATGCTGTACTCAGAGTGAACTTTGTTCATTATAATCTCATTATAATACCAAAACACACCCCCATCCCAAAAGTAACCTGCCTCCCAAGGTGCAACCACCCCTCACTGAGTTTGCGCACTGAATTTTCTCTAGTCTGTACCTTTACACGCGAAGTGTGAGAATTTTGCACCGTGGGGAACGGTCCATCTTCTCTTCCTCTCACATAAGACTAAACAAAATGCCTTTCAAGCCAGCAAAGCAAGAGTGGCATCTTTTTAGCTGATTTAGCCAAGGACGGACTGCAACAGGCCCCTTGCTCTATCAGGTAAGTCCACAGCATGAAAACAGCATAAGGGTTATGATAACTGGCAGAAAAAATGGATAAAAGGTTAAAGGCTGCCTCTGACAGAGTATGGACCTGGCCAGTGCTAATTGGCTAGTTTGAACAGTGGTACTTTACTCGAACAGTGATCTCTGATTGGCTGCTCATGGCTTGGACGGATGTATGCTCTGCTAGGAAAAACCCTGGTGGGATGGCTGGACCCAGAGAGTGGTGAATGGAGTTAAATCCAGCTGGCGGCTGGTCACAAGTGAGTTTCCTCAGGGCTCAGTATTGGGGCGGCTTCTTTTTAACATCTTTAGCAATGATCTTGATGAGGAAATAGAATGCACCCTCAGTAAATTTGCAGATGACACCAAGTTGGGAGGGAGTGTTGATCTGCCTGAGGCTCTACAGAGAGACTTGGACAGACTAGATTGATGGGCCGAGGTCAATTGCATTGAGTTTCAATAAGGTCAAGTGCCGGGTCCTGCACTTGGGCCACAAGAACCCCGTGCAACGCTACAGGCTTGGGGAAGAGTGGCTGGAGAGCTGCCTGACAGAGAGGGACCTGGGGGTGCTGCTGGACAGCCGGCTGAATATGAGCCAGCAGTGTGCCCAGGTGGCCAAGGAGGGCAATGGCATCCTGTCACAGTTTGACTCGGGATCGGCAATTAAACCAGCAACAATCATGCTCTTGTTCCCCTCCCCCTCCCACCCAGGTAGGGAAGGAGAGAGAGAATTAGGAGAGACTTTCTGGATTGAAAACTAAACTAGACAGCTTTAATTAACATTAATGACAAAACAAAATATGTACAATGATATACAAGTATGTTCAGGAATGTGCAAAACCCTATTTCCTCCCTGCACCTCTAGCAACTCCCACGGCACTCTCCTTAGCTGTGAACAGTTCCAAAATGTCTCGGAGCACTGCCGGAGAGCGCAGCAGAGCTCTGACCTTACACCGAGATTACGTAGATATATGGAATGGAATATTTTGGTCAATTTTACTGTCCTTTTAGTCCACTCCTCCCTATGGGAGTGTTACAGATATACCTCTTCTGCTCCATAGAATCTGAGGCAACAGAGCAAAGGAGTGACCTTGGAGTCTCAGCAGTAACATAAACATTCCAGCGTAATCAGTCCATTAGCTAGAAAACTTGCTGCTAGTTAAAAGAGAGCTTACTGAAGGGAAAGAAAAAATTGGTAAATGAAAAATTGGCTTCATCCTGGCTCAAATCAGGACACATCCTGGCCTGTATTAGAAATAGTGTGGCAAGTAGGACCAGGGAGGTGATCGTCCCTCTGTACTGAAAATTGATGAGGCCACACCTCGAATACTGTGTCCAGTTTTGGGCACCTCAATACAAGAAAGGCATAGAGGTGTCACCAAATAGGATGAAAATAACTTATCAACACCAGTGTGATGCAGATAAGCAGATACTTCTTTATTAGCGCGCTGAGGATACAGGGGATAACTCCACCTAGCGTATCCTGAGTTGCATTGCAATCAACAGGTTTTTATATATTCTATTTCTATTGTTATATATTCTATTTCTATTATGTTATATATTCTATTTCTATTTCAAAAGGGGCGATTGGCCCCTTTGAGTTACATAACTTCATACATATTAATTTCTAACAAAAACCATTGGTCACCCTATTGATTGTAGTCTCTGATATTCAAACCAGGTTGGGATGGGGAAAGAGGATATTCAAGCAGCATAACTGGTTACTGTGATCTTGGCCACCATGTGATAGCTTCAAGATTTTTTATTGTATTATTCTTTCCACAGTAGCTGTTTAATGTTACTTTTTATGTAATGCTAGACCTTAGCTACTTGTACTACTTGCCTATTGCATGTATTTTCTGTGACTATTGAAGTGAAACATACATACCCCCATATGATTCCTATGAGAACAGAACAGTTTCTCCTAAGGCCTTATCTTGATTAGACCAAACTAGGCCAAATCAGGCCTGAACACCCTCCCCAAATAATCAAAATCTACTCAAATCAGTAACAGTTCCTCCCTTTGAAAGTTTTGAAAATTATTTCATTACTTTCACACTAAAGAAAATTACTACAGTTTTGCTTCACTATATGCTGGTGGGAGCCTTGTTGTCATTTCTCTTTCATCTTATTGTCTCAATACTGCACTTATAATCAGATGATTAAATGCAGTTTTGCTATTAATTTGCCTTTTCAAACAAGAATAGATCAACATTATAATTAGGAAAGCTAGTAATAAAACAAATAACGTTCCGATTAATTATTTTATCCTTGAACTCAGATTCCAGCCTAATCCACTAAAAGTGTTATCTCTCCAGTCCTCTGACATATCTTTTTGGATTTTTTGAGTATTTTCTCTGATTTTCCCTAATAATTCTAAATCATATTCCACGTTACATTTGGAATGTGTATACAACAATGGTCCACTCTGCCTCTTAGGTATCCACAAACCCCATGCTCTTTCAGTAAATCTAATGCCATTCTATTCTGTACAGTCATTTTTGAGGTTGCCTGTAACTGCAAATTTAATTCTCTAAATCCCTTCTTGGAGAACTTTGTAGAGTAGGGATGATGGTTGGACTCGGTGATCCCAAGGGTCTTTTCCAACCTGAATAGTTCTATGATTCTATGATTCTATGACATTCGCCAGCTTTTCCACCTGTCCAGTCTGTTGATAGAGCTACATGATGCTATGGGATTTAAGAGGGATTTAATTGGCCCAGCCAATTTTTACTCCTGGCGATGATTCATTCCATGTTTCATCTGCCTCTGACCTTTTCATTCACTTTATTTCCAAATTTTCTAGGGATCCCTTAAAGGGAGATTTTTTGCAAATTTGGCACACGAAATTGTCATACCTAAGGTGATCTCTTTTACTCTTCCATCCAGAGGCAGATGCATTGTTGTGGAGAATGGCTGTCAAGGTTCAATCATGCATTTTTGTGCTCTAGATTGGTTACATTCATTGTTAGAATTTTACATGGAACAGCATCACCTACTGCTCTTGGCATTGGTAAACAAGCAGTAATCCGTGTGACATTCTGCAAGTTGGCAAATTCTTTAATTAATCCAACCATTAAATTTTATTCTGCTGCTTTCCTTGGGAGGTATATCAGCTGATCTGTTTCTACCTCTCTTTTATTTCTTATTCCTTACCTTCAGATCTAAATTTTTCTCAGAAATCTCAGTCCCATTTTGTTTCTTAATTTCGGTCTCAAATCAGGCTCCCACTAGCATAAGTTTCCAAATCAAAATGAGACCTATAACAACAATCCCAAACTGACATGTAAAATTAGACATGTTTTAGAGTTAATTTTAAAGTCTCTGGATCTCTATTGAGGTTCTTCCATGAAGGGGTCACCTTCTTCACTCTGGTGTAGTGTATCCATGCCTCTAATTCTGCAATCTTCATGTCTATAAAAGTACTTAACAGCACCTGAAAGGGTCCTTTCCAGCTTTTTTTCCTGCAAGGGTTCAGATCTACATGTTTTCATGTAGACAGTCTCCAGGTTGAAAATCATGCACTGGATTTTCTAAGGACAGAGGTCTGTTCCACACCACTGCGTCCTGGATTGCAGTTTAGGTTTTTCCTAGAGAAAGCAGATAGTTGTACACATCTTGTTTTCCTTTTGCATGCATGTTTGGATTTGGTTCTGGGGATTCATATGGTTTCCTATATCCTTATATCCATAAGGACTGACCGAGGTACCACTTTTGGCTGTACCCTGATCCACAACAATGTCAATGGGAGTGCCTGGGGACATTTCAAATTAGTTTCTTGGCATATTTTGCTAATTTGCCTTTTTAGTGTCTGATTCATTCTTTCTACTTTTCCACTTGATTGTGGGCTCCATGGTGTATGTAAAATCCCAAGTAATTCCCAGGGCATTGCAGACACTTGGCACTACTTCAGCAACAAAATGTGGACCTCTGTCTGAAGAGATCCCAATAGGGACTTCAAACCTCGGTATTATTTCTTGTAATAGCCATTTTCCAACCTCTTTTGCCTGTGTAGTATGACAAAGAAGGGCTTCTAGCAACCCTGTAAAAGTTTCAACCCCCACCCGAATGTAGCAATACCCATTTTGTCTGGGTAACTCTGAAAAATCTATTTGCCAGTAATCACCTGGTTTTGTGCCAGATTTGAGCTTACCCTGCCGAGGTCCATACCCCTGGCGAGCCAGGAAAGAACATGACACACCAATATGATGTAGGTTCAGTCCAAGTTTATTTAGCTGCGTGCAGATTATATAGTCTCAGGACAGTGTGCACGCTGTCCATCCAGCAAAGCAAAGCTCTTAATTGGTTAATATACATTGTTCACGCATTCCCATTCCCCTTTTGATTGGTCCCTACTTTAAGCCCTTTATCTGACTCACTGTCCTGTTTACCTTACTACCTGATTACTACACATACCAGAGCTTCACTAGTTCCCACAGGAACGACCTTCCCTGTTCCTCCAGCTGCCTGATGTTTCTACCTAAAGTTTCTCCTAATCTTTCAGCACAGCCAGGGCCCCAACATCTCCCCCTCCTTTTTCAAACAGAGCATTTGGTATATTCTGCATACTATTCTGTAAGCATCTCAATAAGCAAGGTAAGCAAACAAGTATAAGTATGAACATACCTACTGCTGAAATCTGATGCAAAATGCTAGCTACCCATGGCCCTCTTGCCTTGGTCAAGTGTCTTTTACCCAGAACCAAACTGGTTTTAACCCATCTTCTAAACTCCTGGGGCAGCCACATAGGCACCCCTATCAAACACCTGCGAAAAGGTTCAGACGGGCTACTTAAACTTAGACAAAAGGCTGGCTGATTGGTGCGATTAGCTATTGTCACCCATGTTTTCCCGGGGCTGCACAAATCTTTCAAAACCGTTTCCTCCCTCAATACCCCAAATCAAAATCCCAACAATAAGCAGATATGCGTATAACATTTTACAATATGTTGATACCCAAGGTCCACAGGCCTAGCTCCCACACTTGAAACACAATATCACCCTCAGCTATTTTCAGTCCTCTTGATGATGGCCGCAGTCCCAACCAATGCTCTAGTCTTCTAAAACAGTCAGGCCACCAAATCAGGGTAGTGTTG
>NW_009951821.1:28485-29842 GCF_000747805.2 Chaetura pelagica | reverse complement strand
CATTGCAGCAAGCCTGTAAGTGCTTGCATCTCATAAGAAATTCCTCTCACAGAGAGTATATGTTGGAGTATATATTGTTCCTCTCCTTTAGAAAGTGTAGACCCCATCTCCTCCCCA
This sequence comes from Chaetura pelagica, assembly GCF_000747805.2. Taxonomy (NCBI): domain Eukaryota; kingdom Metazoa; phylum Chordata; class Aves; order Apodiformes; family Apodidae; genus Chaetura; species Chaetura pelagica. Next base: position 29,725 of record NW_009951821.1, on the reverse strand, counting down.
GCCGCTCACTTTCCTTTAGTGAGAAACACTAAGTCCGGGGTGCATCTCTACCCTCCGTTGCGAGCCCCTCCCCCGTCTGCTATGGGTCCTTTGCCCCCGCCTTGTTCCAGGCAGCCGGACTGTACGCCTGCGAGAGTCCCTGCCGCCTGCACCATAGCAACAAATCGACCAGCGATTGTCGGTCCAGCTTTGTTTCAGTCTTTTCCGCCAACCGCATTATACTGTCTACGGTGGCGCGTTCCGTTGCCGATGCGGCAATTCCCATCCTGCTCCCCGATTCTGTGATCGGCGTGGCCACACCCGTGTCTCTCGAACGGCCCAGCTTTGCTTACCCGCTGGTAGCAGGATCCTTGCCTTTCTTCGGCTCTGTTTCCCTACCCCGGTCGCATCACGTCGGGGTCACCAGATGCCGAGGTCCATATCCTGTGGCGAGCCAGGAAAGAATACTGCACACCAATATGATGTAGGTTCAGTCCAAGTTTATTCAGCTGCGTGCAGATTATATAGTCTCAGGTCAGTGTGCACGCTGTCCATCCAGCAAAGTAAAGCTCTGAATTGGTTAATATACATTGTTCACGCATCCCCATTCCCCTTTTGATTGGTCACTACTTTAAGCCCTTTATCTGACTCACTGTCCTGTTTACCTTACTACCTGATTGCTACACATACCAGAGCCTCACTAGTTCCCACGGGAACGACCTTCCCTGTTCCTCCAGCTGCCTGATGTTTCTGCCTAAAGTTTCTCATAATCTTTCAGCACAGCCAGGGCCCCAACATCAAGCAACCTTCTCTTTATGACAAACAGCATAAAGGAAAGATACAGAAAAATAATCAGAGGAAAATGGCAGAAGGAAGATGACAGAAGACTAATCAAGAAGCTCTAGTATTCTTCAGCTGTACTACTATTGTTAAGTTTTAGAAGATCAATTTGCACTTTATTCAGAAGGATCAGAAAGTATTCCAGAAAGTACATACATAGAGCAGTACTGTAAAAATATTTTCTTTACATGGCAGGAAGCAAAGAATCAGTGTGATAGTGTGGGGAACAGTTCCTCTTCTTCCCCTCTATATAAGACTAAACAACAAATGCCTTTCAAGTCAGCAAAACAGGAGTGATGCCTTTTCACTGATTCACTCAAGGACAGAATGAGCAGGCCTCTTGCCTACCAGATAAAGTGCATAGCGAAGAAGCAGCACAAGGGTCATAATAAGTGGCAGAGAAATAGACAATAGGTTAAAA
>NW_009951821.1:4714-27776 GCF_000747805.2 Chaetura pelagica | reverse complement strand
GGAGGGAAAGTCGCAAAAACCTCCTGACAGCCGGTAGCCCCCCGGTACCGGCTCGCGACAGATAGAAAAATGTGAAGGGGGAAGGAGGGAGTGTTTTGGGGAAGGAGACAGTAAATCTTGAATGTCATGCACAGTGACATGGCATCTTTAATATTTTCAGAAGGAAGAATTTTTTTTTTCTTTTTAAGATCTTACTGGAAATAAACAGAAACTTTTTTTTTTTTTAATGTGAGACAAATGAAAGCCCAAGTCTTATACTTTTAAATTCCTAAAACCAAGCATGACTTGCTGGTTTCAGTCTGAATACAGTTAGTTTTAGTCCATATTTTACACATACTTCTTATTCTTACAGGGGATCCTACCATTTTCTTTAAAGGCCTTTTTTTTTTCCTGAATAAAAGTTAAATCAAGGTCTTTCAAAATGAAAAGGGCAATCCTCCCAAGCCAAAATAACTAAGTAGCCCATGAAGTACTTAAAATGTGTGGTTTAGATACTACTCACTGTTCATGGAAATTTCAGGTTAGGTAGTCTTACTCCTTGTTTTCTAACTTGTAAGCCTTTCTTTTGGCCACACACTCCTACCTCTTCCTTTTAGTCAGTTTGGCACTTGTCTGAACCATTAATTAACCAAAATAGTTCAAAAAATGGAAAAATTGAGTACTAAACTAGCCAAGCAAGAAGAGCAGAAATTATTTAGGTTGTTTTCACCCAGTTTACTGATTTACCAGGTACCAAGGGCCAACACAAGGGAGAGGGAAAGCACCATGTAGCTGAGACATAGGAACTGAGGAGGAATTAGAGGGTGATTAATTTTGGCAGTAATGAGCTATGAAAATGGGTCAGATGCTTAGTGAAACTTCACTGTCACTGATACCAGAAGTGTTTGTGAGGATCAGGCAACTGCATATGTTGTAGCAGATGAAGCTTTCTCTGTTTACAAATACTCTGAAACTCCTAGGTGTTTGGGACAGTATAGTACAAAATTGTTCAGCAATTTGGTCATATGATCATAATATGTGATGTAAGTTTATGTCACAACTATGCACAATTTTTCCCATTAATACCGTTTCTACATCTATTTCACATATCTAAATATCACAACTTGCACTTGTATTTTTGTTGATATTATTCTCTCTGAGACATAAAGGCAAACCAAATCCTTCCTCACTGATCCCTCTCCTTTACATTCCCCAACAGGAAAGAAAAATAGCAATTCATTGAAGTCCTTATTTAGGCAAATTATTTGTATTCCAAGAACCTTATTTAAACTGTTGTAATAACATAATAGAGAACAAAGTAGTACAAAGTTATGGCCAAAAATATTGTACTTTTATCTAGCAGGATTTTTGAGGAGTAGTATTTATGCATTAGATTTTTCAACAAAAAAACCCACCCTATTTTTTCCCCCCAAACAATAGACAATGCATGCATTTAAATGACACTTGAAGAATAGCAAATATGATCTTTATTTTTGTTAAATATTGCAAAATAAAAAATGCATCTGACACCCCCCCGATATATTGGTCAAATAAGGATTTTCTGCAGCATGATAAATAAGGAATCCAGCAATAGACTTCAGCTTAGACAATCCTTTGAGAGAAAAAAACCCACACAAACACAAAACCAGCTTTAGAATAAGATTGATCTGGTTGAATTCTCTTGCATTTTTGACACTATCTTCAACATCAACTTTGCCCAAATAATTCTATTCCTTTCTTTCCTGCATCATGGCTACTGTAAAAAAGCTTAATTGAAATCCCTGTAACTAGAGAAATAATGACCCTCAATAGGTTACTCATTACATGGAAATGTTTGTTTTGATTGATACAACTCAAAATATTAAGGATCAAGCAAAAAAAAAAAGAAAAATAAGAGAAGATATCAGTATTCCTTATCAAACCAAAGCATATTGTTCTTCAAGATCTCTACTAAACTAACAAAATGGACAGGGACATATGAGAGCAGTTTATGTCCGAAGAGGGCCTGTATCTACAAAAGTGTGAATGGCTAAAAAAGCCATTAAATATCTACAACAAATCATTTTAATTTCCCAACTTGTGACAGTCTCTCCAAAACATATTTATTTTCTTGATTTCTTAACTAGAGGTAGGTCATTCATAGGCCTTGTTAATATACTGTGCACGCTTCATTAGTTTACTAATGTAATGCAGGATAAACACGCGCAGAGCTCCAAGAAGAGCAGCATATATAATCAATTATTTGGGCTTTTTTTTCCATGTTGGATAACATATCTTTGCTTTCTCCTATTATTTAATTACTTTGTGAAGAATGCATAACAAGGGAAGGGGCATTAGGTTGAATAATCTGAAAGTCTTTTGTATCTTACAACCAAAAGCTCGGAGTCTAGCAATGTCTTAATATGCAGCCCTTTTACCCCCTTTTAAAGTTTTTGCAAATCATGCAGTAAATTCTGACTGACAGCCAGCAAAAAGTCTCTTCTCCACGTTGAAACTTTAAAAAGTGTTTCACAATCTTGTGGCAGTATGACTAAAAATTACAGTTTATACTGTAATTTATGTTGTCTACCTAGAATTTAATAAAACCTTTGGCACAGAATTCTCCTGGATAAACTGGCTGCTCAGGGAATAGACAGGTGTACTCTTTCTTGTGTAAAAAAATGGCTGGATGGCTGGGCTCAAAGAGTTGTGGTGAAAGGAGTTAAATTCTGTTGGTGGCCAGTAACAAGTGGTGTTCCCAGGGGCTCAGTGTTAGGGCCAGTTCTGTTCAATATCCTTATCGATGATCTGGAAAAGTGAATTGAGTGCACCCTCAGGAAATTTGCAGACAACAAGAGTGTTGATCTGCTTGAGAGTAGGAAGGCTCTACAGAGGGATCTGGGCAGGCTGGATCAATGGATTGAGGCCAATTGGATGACATTCAACAAGGCTAAGTGCTGGGTCCTGAACTTGGGTCACAACAGTACCATGCAATGCTACAGGCTTGGGGAAGAGTGTCTGGAAAGCTGCCCAGTGGAAAAGGACCTAAGGGTGCTGGTTGACAGTCACCTGAATATGAGCTGACAGCGTGGACATGTGGCTAAGAAGGCCAATGGCATCCTGGCTTGTATCAGTGTGGCCAGCAGGACTAGAGAAGGAATTGTTTCCCTGCACTTGGCACTGGTGAGGCCACACCTCAAATGCTGTGTTCAGTTTTGGTACTATCACTACAAGACAGACGTTGAGGTGCTGGAGAGCATCCAGAGAAGAGTAACAAAGCTGGTGAAGGGTCTAGGGCACAAGTCTTACAAGGAGCAGCTGAAGGAACTGGGGTTGTTTAGTCTGGAGAAAAGAAGGCTCAAGGGAGACCTTATCGCTCTCTACAACTGCCTGAAAGGAGGTTGTAGTGAGGCGGGTGTCAGTCTCTTCTCCCAAGTAACAAGTGATAAAACAAGAGGAAATGGCCTCAAGTTGCACCGTGGAGGTTTAGACTGGATATTAGGAAAAATTTCTTCACATAAAGGGTTATCAAGCATTGGAACAGGCTCCCCAGGGAAGTGGTGGAGTCACCATCCCTGGAGGTATTTAAAAGATGTGTAGATGTGGTGCTTAGGGACATGGTCTAGTGGTGGGTTTGGCAGTTTTAGGTTAACGGTTGGACTTTATGATCTTAAAGGTCTTTTCCAACCAAAACAATTTATGATTCTATAAAATCCAAAGAGTCTGAATTATAAAAAGTAAACTGCTCTTATAGCTTCATTATCCTATGTACGTCAGGACAGTCCCAGTTAGTGAAAAAAGCAAGTTTAAGGTTTCTGTAAAACACATATTACAGCCTTCTTGTACTAGTGAATACCTGGAATACACAGATACCCGAGATATTTTCCTTCCCTCCTCTCCCATTTATGACATCCAATGAAATAACATAATTTTGGCAAAGTTAAAAGGGTTTCTGTCTTGGTTTTGCCTTCAGCTTCATGGTAGTGGCACATACTTCTGGACTCAAGCACTATAATGCATAATGGAAAACAGCAACACCAATGGAATATATTGCAAGTGGGAATAGTTTTGTCATTTAAAAAGGAAATGTTTTTGTAAACACTGTCACACTGCAATGCTGTGCTAGGTGAATCATGTAAGGCTGCCATTAGCATGCTGAATATATGTTTTTGCAGAATATGCTCAAATGATCTAAACATTGCCACAGGTTCAACTCAATTAAAATATACCAGAAGTCGCCCAGTGGCACACACTCTTGAAATTTGCAATCACAATATATCTATAAAGCATGAGTACACTTTTGTTTTGTTTTTATACAAAACTTAAAACACCATTCCCCTCCCTCAGAATCAAAAACATAACAAACCAAACCCCAAACCTTTTTTTTAACCACCACTTTTTTGTTTGGTTGGGTTTTGTTGGGTTTGTTTGTTTTTTATACAGTTCTATTTATATCACTAAATCCAAGGTGGCCAATGTATTCCCAGGTTAAAAGAAGGGATCTTATCACACACTTCAGAATCAACAGTGGAAACAGAAGATTTGTTATGTTTATAAGCAAGATCAGGACCAAGTTTATAATGACATATATAACAAGAACAATTGTTCTGATCACGTGTTTAGAATGTCAGTGTCACTTTTTGTAACCTACAACTACCTGCTTTTGCTTTATTAAATAAAATTCTTTAGCTCCTTAAAAATGTTAACACTAGTGACTTTTTTGTTGTTAGATCTAAGTTTTCTGTAATTTCTGAAACAATATTTAACTGATCTAACGTTCTGTGTTTTTTCATGATATTTTTAGGGAAACAGCATATACTCATTTAGTACTTACGTTGAATGGTTTGAAATGTCTCTACATTAACTTTTCTAATAAAGGCTATTAGAAAGGTAAAATTACCCAAAGTTGAATATGCCAAATACAAATTCATGTTTAAGAGCTTATGTTCCAATCGTAGATATAATGGCATAAATTTTCCCAACAAAGCCAGTTTCTACATTTGTATAAAGCCCTGACAAGATTTAAGCATTGTTTTGATTGTGAATGTCCTCTGCATGTCTCCAATTTACTTTTACTCAGGAATGTACAAATTATTCTACACAGCACAATGCTAGTACCACTCTGTACTATAATAAGCTTTTTTTGCTTTTAAAATATAAACAAGGCCCTAGTCAGAAATAAAATGACAAAATGTACATTCTTCTCTTAACAAGTAAATAAAAAACCATTATTTAAAATGTAAATTAGCTGTAAGACATATGATACAATTACATAGATACATATCAACACAGCACATTCAATTTGCCAAAAATAATTATTATAAAGCCAATATGGATGCTGCCATATATATATATGTATGTACAGTGATTATAGCATTCATAATTGCACTATACCTACAACCAGTTTTCAGTTATAAGGTGTTTTATGAGGGAAGTAAAAAAAAACAACTGTTATTATTGTTGTTTTGGAGTTGGGAGGGTTAAGTATGAAAAACATATCATTAGTATTTATTGTTAACTTGGTTACTAAACTAATAAGTTATTCCCTTTCCACCTCTACTCCACTGCTGAGAGGCAGCAAATTCTGTACGAAGTACACTCTAGTGCTACTTGACACTGTAATCAATCAAATTACATCTGACCTCAGAGTTCTTTTCCTAGCAATCATGCACCTGGTCAAAAAAACACCTTTCAACCTAAGATGCTCATCAATGTGTGCTACATTTTTGTTAACAAAACGCACATATGAATGTCGAGTGATTTTCTCACTGTTTCATTTACATTAAAAAATCTTTCTAAAGAACATCAAGAGAGGCTATTTTGCATGAAGCCTACCAAATGTCTGTGAATTGGTTAAGAGGCAATCTTATCAAGAAAGGTTCCTGAATGTGATCAGTCAATAATTTCATGCTGTACAAAGGTGCTTTGATATTATTACAGAAAACATTTAATGCAATCTCATCCTCTCTCTGACATAAGGAGAGAGTTAAACTGTCTTCTATACATGTATACCTAGTAGCATATTCATTCACACTGTTGGTTTTGGCATTAGAAAATTGAATGCTTTCTAGAAAAGGGAACATATGAGCTGAAACTATGTTTGTTTATAATTTGGCAGTTGACTCAATCAGGTCAGTTCCTATTCCATCAGTTTGGCATTTCATTATCTTATGTTTCAAAAGTATTGGTTTTATAAAAAGATTTGGCAAGATTTTATACAACAAAAATATTTTTTTCTACTGTGGAAAAACATGCTTTAAAAAATCTCTAACTTAAAAAATGCACACAATTGGAAAAAAAAAAAAAAGCCAACCACCGCTGTTTTAGGCTGTAGCCACTCAGGAAAATGTAGTGTCCGTGACATTTCTGTTTGGCATTTGTGAATAAAGAAAAAATAATGGCACATGGCAATTAAAAAGGTATTTTATGATATTCCATGAACATCCCAGTTTTGTGTCTTTAATTATTTCATGACTGTCTTCTATGCATCTTTTTGAACTGTGAAAGTATGGTTAAATTCTAAATCCATGCACAACTATTTCTGTTTTGCAATCTCAATATTCTAGCCTCAAAAGTGAAGACAGAATTAAAAGACCCATGTCAAGAATTTAAAAAACACACTATCAGTACTTTTGATCATTCAGAGAAAGTACATTCTGTAAAATTTGAATGACTGATAACTTCAGTTCTGATTAATTTTTCCTGACCAAAGCACTCAACAGAAAATATTTTACCAGAAATGCAACTGGGAAAACAGCCATTGTACCTTTGAAAACATAAGAGGGAGAGGAAGGAGGGACAGAGAAAGGGTCAGGGAAAGAAGAAACCAGCTTGATTTTGTTTCAATAGCAAAAAAACTGTTATCCTTTGTGAGTGTATGACTGAGAATTTAAAACACATTGAGTCACAAGATTTTGCCCCAAAATTAAGAAAATGTACTGTGAATGTACTTCAGCATATTTTTTTTTCCTCCATATAGTTTAAATAAAATAATAATATTAACTAAAAACTCTGTGTACATTCACAGAGTCCATGCTGGCAATAAATTAGTGTTACGCAATTTGTTTTCACAGATAATAAAGTCCCTCTTGTGTATCTTCAATCACACAAAGGTGGTCTTGGAGGGTCTCCTAGACACAGCTAGACCAGGTTGTACTCCTTCAGGTTTAACTGTAGGATTGTGTCCTTGACAGCAGCAAAGACAAAGCGGATATTCTCTGTGTCTGTAGCACATGTGAAGTGGGAGTAGATAATTTTATCACTATCTGGATTCAGGTCTACAAACATCTTCAGGATGAACTCTCGTGCTGCTTGTGCATCCCGTTGTGGTCCTGATAATTAAGAAGAGAAAGTCAATTTTTCCTAAAGTAAATTCAACATTTGAGCTTCTTTAGGAGGGGAACCTTAGGAGCAGAAAACAGAAGAAAGACTGTGATCCTTGTGTAAGAGAAGAAGGGAACATTTTAAATAAGAAATTCTACCATATATTATTTTTTCCCAGTAGGAACCATTAAAAAATAAAAATAGAAGGAAATTCCAGAAGTGGATCATGCAACTCTTCTTATCCTGCTGACTATACTCTTTCTTCCATAAGATGTTTAAAATTCTCTATAACCACACAAAATGAGCAACAGTAGAAATAGTTGCTTTATAGAATCATAAATTGTTTTGGTTGGAAAAGACCTTTAAGATCATAAAGTCCAACCGTTAACCTAACACTGCCAAACCCACCACTAGACCATGTCCCTAAGCACCACATCTACACATCTTTTAAATACCTCCAGGGATGGTGACTCCACCACTTCCCTGGGGAGCCTGTTCCAATGCTTGATAACCCTTTATGTGAAGAAATTTTTCCTAATATCCAGTCTAAACCTCCACGGTGCAACTTGAGGCCATTTCCTCTTGTTTTATCACTTGTTACTTGGGAGAAGAGACTGACACCCGCCTCACTACAACCTCCTTTCAGGCAGTTGTAGAGAGCGATAAGGTCTCCCTTGAGCCTTCTTTTCTCCAGACTAAACAACCCCAGTTCCTTCAGCTGCTCCTTGTAAGACTTGTGCCCTAGACCCTTCACTATCTTCATGCAGAGCTCAAAGTGCAAACACACTGCACCAACAAGGGCAGCCTTGGGTCCAAACTGTGGCTGTAACTCTCAGCTGACCATATCAACAACTCGGTGCGCAACATGCCTGAAGGCATTTCTCCTTTCTGTTCTCACCCTGACCTCGCTCCCTTCACTTCACCTATTTTTGTCTTCTTGGAGAGATACTCATTAGGGTCCACATGCAAGACTTGCTGCTTTGCTAGGTGCCAGCCCAAGTGATTATTTTGGACAAATGCAACCCAAAGAGGTAAAACAAATGAAGTGATGGGCAGACTGTCAAATATATTAAAATGCCTGAAGGTCTTGACAGGCTTGCTGGAGGAGGTCCAAAAGCACCTAAGCACTTCAGTCCCATGGGTTTCTTCAGCAGTTCTGTGCAACTTTCTGTAAGGAGAACTGGTCTTCCTAAATTCAACTATCTTTGAGAGTAACTTGTATTTGTCTGACAGCTTTTTGACTAGCTGACTTTAATAAAAGGTGAGTATCTTACCTGGAAGACTAGAATTGAGACTCTTAGTTCCACCTTTGTGGAAGATGTAGCTCACCTCACTCTCCATCAGCTTTCAGAACCCAGCAGGAGAGTAAGACACTGAACAACACTGAATGCAACACTGAATTTCAGCCACCACTACTGACTACTTTCCCAGTTGACTCCTCCCTAGCTTGAATCCCCACTACTAATAAATATTTTAAACAAATAATAGAATTGGCCATTTTTTAGTCTATATAATTTTAATCAACTTCCTAGAATTTTGTTAAAGTTTTAAAGTGGATAGGGTTATCCTATCTCAAAATGTACTGCCTGTATCCAAATTTTCCTTACAGAATCATGGAATTGTCAGAGTTGGAAGGCACCTCTAGAGATCATCTACTCAAACTCACTTGCTGAAGCAGGATTGCCTAGAGCACATTACGCAGGTCTGCATCCAGGCAGGTCTTGAATATCTCCAGAGAAGGGGACTCCACAACCTCCCTGGGCAGCCTGTTCCAGTGCTGTCACCCTCACCATAAAGAAGTTTTTCCTCATATTTAAATGGAACTTCCTATGTTCCAGCTTGTGCCTGTTGGCCCTCATCCTGTCACAGGGAACTACTGAAAAGAGTCAGGCTATATCCTCCTTGCACCCACCCTTTAGATACTTAAAGGCATCAATAAGATCGCCCCTCAGCCTTCTCTTCTCCAGGCTAAAGAGTCTCAGCTCTCTCAGCCTTTCCTCATAAGAGAGATGCTTCAGTCCCCCATTCATCATTGTTGCTGTCTGCTGGACTCTTGTAGTCTCCCATCTATCTTGAACTGGGAAGCCCAGAACTGGACGCAGTATTCCAGATGTGGCCTCACCAGGGCAGAGCAGAGGGGGAGGATGACCTCTCTCGACCTACTGGCCGCACACTTCCTTATGCACCCCAGGATTCCATTGGCCCTCTTGGTGACAAAGGCCTATTGCTGGCTCATGGATAGTTTACTATCTACCAAGACTTCCAGATCCTTCTCAGAACTGCTTTTCCAGCTGGTCCACCCCTAACCTATATTGGTGTATGGGGTTCTTCCTCCCCAGGTACAGGACCCTACACTTGCCCTTGTTGAACCTCATTAGGTTCTCCTCTACCCAGCTCTCCAGCCTGACCAGGTCATGCTGGATGGCAGCACAGCCCTCTGGAGTGTCACCACCCCTCCCTGTTTGGTATCATCAGCAAACTTGCTGAGAATACACTCTGTCCCCTCATCCAGGTCATTGATGAATATGTTGAACAAGACCAGACCGAGTACTGACCCCTGGGGGACACCATTGGCTACAGGCCTCCAACTTGACCCTGCTCCATTGTTCACAACCCCTCTGAGTTCTGTCACACAGCCAACTCTCCATCCACTTCACTGTCCACTCATCTAGCCCACATTCCTTAAGTTTCCTAATGAGGATGCTATGGGAGACAGTGTCAAAAGCTTTGCTGAAGTCAAGGTAGATGACATCTGCTGCTCTCCCCTCATCCAACCAACCAGTTATGTCATCATAGAAGGCTAGCAGATTGGTCAAGCATGATTTACCCTTGGTAAATCCATGTTGACCATTCCCAATAACTTCCTGTTCTTCAATGTGCTTAGAGATGACATCCAGAATGAGTCGCTCCATCACCTTCTCAGGGACAGAGGTGAGACTAACTGGCCTCTAGTTCCCTGGGTCCTCCTTCTTGCCCTTTTTGAAGAATGGAATCAGCCGTTGACCACTACCCTTTGAGTGCGACCATCCAGCCATTTCCTTATCCACTGAGTGGTCCATCCATTGAATACATATCTTTCCAATTTAGAGACCAGGATGTTGTCATTAATGATCTGGATGATGGGGCAAAGTGTACCATCAGCAAGTTTGCTGATGACACAAAACTGGGAGGAGTGGCTGCCATCCAAAGGGATCTCAACAGGATGGAGAAATGGGCTGAAACAAACCTCATGCAGTTCAGCAAAGGGAAGTTCCAAGTCCTGTACCTGAGGAGGAACAAGCCCAGACACCAAAATTGGATGGCAGCTTGGCAGAAAAGGACCTGGGGGTCTTGCTGAACACCAAGTTGAAGATTAGCCAGTAATTTGCCCTTGCTGCAAAGAAGGCGAATGGTATCCTTGTCTGGAATGTTGCCAGCAGGTCAAGGGAGGTGATCCTTCCCCTCTACGTAGCACTGGTGAACCCCTATTTGGAGTCCTGTGTCCATCTCTGGGCTACCCAGTACAAGAGAGACATGGACATACTAGAGAGAGGACAGCAAAGGGCCACAAAGATGATTAAGGGACTGGAGGAAAGGCTGAGAAACCTGGGACTGTTTACTCTAAAGAAAAGGCTCAGGTGGGGATCTCATCAATGTGTACAAATACCTGAAGGCAGAGTATAGAGAAAGCAGTCCAGGCTCTTGTCGATGGTGTCCAGTGACAGAACAAGGGGTAATGTGAACAAGCTGAAACACAGGAGTTTCTATCTGAATATCAGGAAACCCTTTTTTACTATGAGGGTGACCAAACACTGGAATAGGTTGCCCAGAGAGGTTGTAGAATCTTCCTCCTTGGAGATATTCAAAATGCATCTGAACATGGTCCTGGGCAACAGGCGACCTTGTTTGAGCAAAGGGGTTGGACCCCTCCTAGTGATAGGACGAGGGGTAATGGTTTTAAACTGGAAGAGGGTAGATTTAGGTTAGACGTTAGGAAGAAATTCTTTACTGTTAGGGTGATGAGGCACTGGAACAGGTTGCCCAGGGAGGTTGTGGATGCCCCCTCCCTGGAGGTGTTCAAGGCCAGGTTGGATGGGGCTTTGTGCAACCTGGTCTAGTGGAAGGTGTCCCTGCCCCTGCAGAGGGGTTGGAACTAGATGATCTTCTAGGTTCCTTCCAGCCCAAACCATTCTATGATTCTATGATTCTATGACCAGATGATCTCAAGTGATGCCTTCCAACCTCAAGCATTCTGTATGAATTTTGTCTGCTTTTTCTGTACAAGCATTTAACACATATCCATGTATATATCCACTTGAGTGACAATAACAGAAGGGGGTCTAGGACAACTCTCTGCAGGACAACTCTCCACCACTAACTCTCCTCTGGGACATCTCTGTGCAGGGACATCTCTACGTCGGGACATCTCTATGCTGAGACATTTATCTGTGGATCAGCAGTGTACACAGGGCTGTGCAGGTGTTCTGGCGCAGAGATGTTCTGCTGAAGAGATGTCCCAGCAGAGAGATGTCCCGGCTGAGAGTTGACCTTTCCTGCAAAAGAAGGACCCATAGAGCCTTCTCACCTGCAGATGTCATCTAGGGCACCTATCACACTTGCAACTTGAAAGGACAAGAATAATTTCTATTCAGCTGCCAGTTCTCTTCTGTATAGTACTATCAAACTAAACTTACACTGACTCATAAATAAGTATGGTCTGATCCTGCAAGCTGTTCGCTGTGAACGTATCCTTTCCTCTCAAACAGGTAAAAAGTGTAACTTTTTCCTTTTATCACTCTGTATTTTTGAAAATGAGAGATTTATATTTTTTTTGGTAGCTTTTTAATCTGCTTTTCACTCTCTAGTAAGACAAAAAAGATATTAATGTATTAATTTGATTTTTTTCTCTGTTATCAAGCCTCCACTATTTTCACCTCAGGAGAATTTTCTGAAAGTACAGCTTCCTTAGAAACAGCTGTGTGTTGCATATAATATTTTCCAGGACAAGCACATTAAACTTCATGTAAGTAACATAAAATAAACAAAAAAGAAATGGTATAATGAAAGGGTGGGAGGAGTATCTCTGACAGCCACAGAGAATTTTTTACACTTCTGTTCAGATATCCAGCCTTAAACAAAAAACCAACAACAAAACAAAAAGCTCCCAAACAATTAAAAGAGTACATGAGACACTGTGTAAAAATGACAAATGTATTTTTATGTAATTTCAGCTTTACACTTCAGTTCAAACCCTCACCCCAACTTATGAACAAGGACAGAATAAGGTCCCTTTTTAATATGATATTACTAATCTAAAATCAATAATTTCACATGGAAGATACTGCCATCCAATTCATAATTAATGGAGGTATAAAGTGAAATCTTAGCAATCTAGATAGCAGTCTAGAAAATCCCACAAGACTTCAGTGACTTAAAAAATTTGAGTATTATAAATTGCTATTTTAAAGATTTTTTTCCTTTTCATATAGTTTTTTTAAAAACATGACCAGCAAGTCATTCAACTACAAAGTAACCATTTGGTGTATTAAGTACAATTTGTAAAGAAGAAGATAGGTGTAATGAAGAATGGGTGATAATCTTTGTCCTAAGAACCTCTAAGCAAAATATGGGCAAAGCTATTACATTTTGTAAATGGAGCATGAGCTCTGGTGGCAATATACTTACCATCATACTCTGGGAAATAATCAACTAAATGGGAATACATAATTTTCTCCTCTAAGAGATCTTTTTTATTTAAGAAAAGAATGACGGAAGAATTTTGGAACCATGGATATGTGATAATTGTCCTAAAGAGTGCTTTGCTTTCTTCCATTCGATTCTGGAATAAAAAAATAGACAAATTTATGCAGTTGTGAAAATGTGTTTAAGTTATAATATCAAATATTTATAATTAAATAACATTAAACAATACTATTACATTATTATCTAATAATATATAATTAACTAATAAAATACAATATATAATATTTTACAATAAATAATGTTTAATATTTAATGTTTAACACTAAATATTTATTAAATATATTTTTTAAATTAATCCATCCAAATCTATTATATGTGATAAACAGATCCATTTAATCATAGAATCATAGAATCATCCTGGTTGGAAGGGGCCTTGACGATCATCAAGTCCAACCATAACCTAAATCCCCCTACCATAACTTGATTTACCCATTCAGTGCTTAAATCATGTTGCTAAGCACTGTATCTATATTTCTTTTAAACACTTCCAGGGCTGGTGACTCCACCACCTCCCTGGGCAGCCTGTTCCACTGTCCAACAACTCTTTCAGTAAGGAAATTCTTTCAAATATCCAGTCTAAACCTCCCCTGGCACAGCTTCAGGCCATTTCCTCTCATCCTGTCATTATTCACTCACTCAAGAAAAGAGGCCAACTCCCACTTCCCTACAACCTCCTTTCAGGTAGTTGTAGAGAGCAATGAGGTCTCCCCTCAGCCTCCTCTTCTTCAAACTAAACAATCCCAGTTCCCTCAGCCTCCCCTCATAGGGTTTATTCTCCAGACCTTTCACCAGCTTGGTAGCCCTCCTCTGAACACACTCCAGCAACTCTACACCTTCTTACAGAAATGTAAGCTTTAACTGATTCATTTAATCATTGGTAAGTGGTAAATTGTGGTAAAAAATGCAGGCAGTTTCCTGCATAATTATTCTTTTTAAAAAAAGGTCACAGACATGATAGCTGTAACAGGTACTGTTGTAAATGCTGACTATGCAGTTACGATCAGTCATAATGGCACTGAAATGCATGTGGTTCAAGACAGAGACAAGTGCACAACAAGACATAGTAACAAAGTTTTAAGAACTGTAATTATTTTATATGACTTTCCTGAACTTTAAATACAAGTAATCTTTAATTTTTTGAAAGAGATCAACTATAAAATAGTTCCAGGTAAATTTGGATTTAACTCATAGATAATCTGAGAATATTTCCCCAAATCAAAGGTTTATGACATAAAATCTTACAAATGGCAAATTTGTTTCTAACATCAATGGGTCAGACTTTAAAACATTTCACATTATAGTGGAAACGTAAGTAAGTGAAGCATACAGTTCTGATTGTAAGGGCTTTCTGAAACTGTAAAATTATGTTGTGTTTTGATACAATTCTGAAGAACTGTTAGGCTGACATGATGCAGTTAATACAGAGAGAGAACAGAGTTCGGTACCAGGAATTAAAGCTACTTCTTTCTTTATTTGGAAAACTCTAAGGCAGCCCTGATTAGGCATACCTATGGATCTGTTTTTTTAGGAGCTGCCTCCTCAAAAAAACAGTTTCACCACCAAACAGGCCTCCAGAGAACAAAATAAAGAAAGTGAATCCTGCAGATTCTCCTGTTGCTGATCCATAGAATCATAGAAGCATAGAATAATTTAGGTTGGAAAAGACCTTTAAGATCATAAAGTCCAGCCATTAACATAACACTACCAAATCCACCACTAGACCATGTCCCTAAGCACTACATCTACAGGTCTTTTAAATGCCTTCAGGGATGGTGAGTCAATCTCTAGGCAGCCTGTTCCAATGCTTGATAACCCTTTATGTGAAGAAATTTTTCCTAATACACAATCTAAACCTCCCCTGGTGCAACTTGAGGCCATTACCTCTTGTTTTATCACTTGTTACTTAGGAGAAGAGACCAACACCCACCTCACGACAACCTCCTTTAGGTAGTTGCAGATAGCAAAAAGATCACCTCTCAGCCTCCTTTTCTCCAGATTAAACCCCAGTAGCCTCAGCCACTCGTTGTAAGACTTGTGCCCTAGGCTTCATCCTGGCTCAAACCAGGACAACCCTTCACCAGCTTTGTAACCCTTCTCTGGATACACTCCAGCACCTCAATGTCTGTCTTGTAGTGATAATCCCAAAACTCAACAAAGTATTTGAAGTATGGCCTCACCAGTGCCAAGTACGGGGAACAATCCCTTCCCTAGTCCTGCTGGCCACACTGATACAAGCCAGGATGCCATTGGCCTTCTTGGCCACATGGCCACGCTGCTGGCTCATATTCAGGCAACTGTTGACCAACAACCCCCTTTTCCACTGGGCAGCTTTTCAGACCCTCTTTCCCCAGCCTGTAGTGCTGCATGGGGCTGTTATGACCCAAGTTCAGGACCCAGCACTTGGCCTCGTTGAATGTCGTCCAATTGGCCTCAATCCATTGATCCAGCCTGTCCAGATCCCTCTGTAGAGCCTTCCTACTCTCAAGCAGATCAACACTCCTGCCCAACTTGGTTTTGTCTGCAAATTTCCTGAGGGTGCACTGGATCCCCTCATCCAGATCATTGATGAAAATATTAAAGAGAACTGGCCCCAAAACTGAGCCCTGGGGAATACCACTTGTGACCAGCCACCAACTGGATTTAACTCCGTTCGCCACAACTCCAGCAAAGAGTACACTGGTTTATGCTGTGAAAAGCCAGTTTCTTCAGGAGACTACTGTGGGAAATGTTGTCAAAGGCTTTACTTTAGTAAAAGTCCAGGTAACAAACATTCACTGCTTTTCCCTCAGGTTAATTGTTAAAGTACAATCACGACCATTCCTTTTATAACTTTATAAAATATAGACCTAATAACAATATCATAGCTAAAATTCAAGGGGAAAAAAATAAGGGAATATATGTCCTAAATTAACACTTTTTTTTTAATAGCTTTTTTTTTCTTTGGGTTTGTTTTTTTTTACTGCCACAAACTACACTCACAATATGGACAGTAGTACCTCTAACTATTAAGGTGTGAGAAAATAAAATACCTAACATGCTCTAAAGACAAGAGCATACCTGTATCTTCTCCTGATGTATAGTCTTAGCAATAATAAATCCTGTAGGATCTAACTCTTCCATTCCGTCCCTGTAATTGCTTCCTTCAGGTGGGTGGTCTTTCCAAAACTGAGCCCCTCCTTAGGAAGTAAATAAAAATGTTTACCAGTTGCCTGAATTAAGGGAGATCTCACTGGCTTTTTCCCTTTCCCTGTTGTTATAAGGAAAGTAGACAACATTTTGTTAAACACATATAAAACTCTCATCAGTTTTAAGAAACTGTCCCCAAAGCCATCACTTTAAACCTGAATTTAAAAAGTATCATGAAAAACTATTAGCCTCTGGCTTCTATTGAAAGAATCACATGAAGAAAACCTTTTGCTTTTTGTAGTTTCTGTTTGATAGAATAAAAAAGTTTAAAAGAAAGCAAATGCATAGAAAAAAAAGCAAAGATATTCAATATCATAGCTTAAATGCTAATATAATGCTAATAGAAAGAAACTGACTTTTTAGGAAAATATTACAATTTGAATTTCTGAGTTTAAGGACTGTTTTTGTTAAACTTGTCACTCATAATTACAATGAGGAGCAAATGCAGTAAATTTATTTGGGTAGCTGATACATATCCAACTTAAGCCTCAAGGATAAATATTAGAATTAATTTCTCACTATTATTAATTCCTTATTGTTCCTGGGTGACTTGCTCTAGCTGACCTTGCTTGAACAGGGAGGTTGGACTTGATGATCTCAAGAGGCCCCTTCCAACTGCAAACATTATGTGATTCTGTAATACGTAAACAATCAGCAAAATACTTAAGTGCAATTCTAGCTATAAATATGCATGTACTTCAGCAAAACTACTCCTTTGCTTATCATTAGGCATAAGTCATGAGAGAAATTGTGCTGTAAGCTGCTCTGTTAGGAATTGAGTAGGAAAACTCATATGCTCTTCTGTTGCCAAGTAGCTTTTCCAAGAAGGAATCTCCTACATTCTTTGCACTAAGATACTGGGACACTTACATTTGGATAAGAATTTCCCCTTTATTTTACCAGAAATTTCTCATGATAAAAACAGGAATAGTAATTTACAGTTTATTTCCAGAATCAGACTCATAATACAATATTACAACTCCTACCCAATAAACATGCAGTTTGACTACATGAGTGGTTTCAGAGTAAGGATTAGAGTTGGATGAGAGCAGTTACTTCTATAACCTAAAAGAACATGACCATGCCTGTACAGCAGAAGGGATGCTGCTGCATTGCTGAGACCATTAGGCACCATAGAACAAGTAACAGCCACACATTTAATCCATTGAAATGTAAACAGCTGTAAGTACTCACACTGTCACACATCTCCCACTGAAGCATCACTGAAATGACAGCAGAGTATTATCCCAGAAGCCTTAGCTGAAAGGAACCACTGGAGTCTACCTAATCCAGCCTTTCACTCAAGTAGGGTTATTGGCAACATGAGACCAAGTAAGCCATGGCTTTGTCTAGGCAAGTCCTCCAGTGACAGAAGTTTCACCACCTCTCTGGGTTCCTTTTTCCAGTCCTAAATGAACCTCCAAGGGAAAATTGTTTCACAGAATCATAGAATCACAGAATGGTAGGGCTTGGAAGAGACCTCTGAAGATCATGATGGTCCAACCCCCCTGCTAGAGCAGGATCTCCTAGAAAAGATTACACAGGAACACATCCAGGTGTGTTTTGAAAGCCTCCAGGGTTGGAGACTCCACAACCTCCCTGAGCAGCCTGTTTCAGTGCTCTGTTGCCCTCAGAATAAAGAAGTTTTTTCTCATATTCAGGTTAAATCTCCTGTGTACCAGTTTGTGACCATTGCCCCTTGTTCTCTCATTGGACACCACTGAGAAGAGTCTGACCCCATCCTCCTGACACCTGCCCTTTAGATATTTATAAACATTGATGATAACCCTCCTCAGCCTCCTTTTCTCTAAGCTAAATAGATCCAGCTCTCTCAGTCTTTCCTCATAGGTCAGATGCTCCAGTCCCCTAATCATCTTAGTGGCCCTGTGCTGGACTCTTTCCAGTAGTTCCTTGTCCTTCTTGAGCTGGGGAGCCCAGAACTGCACACAATACTCCAGGTGAGGCCTTACCAGGGCAGAGTAGAGGAGGAGGATAACCTCCTGTCACCATTTGACTCAGGTCTGACAACAATGCTCTCGATCCCCTCCCCCTCCCACCCAGGTAGGGAAGGAGAGAGAGATTAAGGAGAGAGACTTGGCTGGATTGAAAACTAAACTACACAGCTTTAATTAAACACTAATGAATGATATAAGAAAATATATATATACAATTATATACAAATATGTTCAGGTATGAGCAAAAGCCTCTTGCCTCCCCCCACCCCCAGCAACTCCCACAGCACTCCCCTGAGATTAAGACAGTCCCGAGGAATCCTGGAGATGCTGCTGGAGAAAACGGAGAGTTATGAGGGTCAGGAGAGCTCGGGCCTAAGGGTCGACAGTGATGTATGGACAGAGTCCTCCCCGGACGCCGGCCACGGACGGAAGAGAGGGGGAGAAAAAGAAGGAAGGAAGTTGTCTTCTGCGATCTCTGACCTTCCTCTGAGCTTACGTAGATATATGGAATGGAATATCTCTGGCCAATTTTGCTGTCTGTCTAACTCAGCCTCCTATGGGGGGGTCACAGATCTCCCCGTAGTGTCTGAACCAGCAAAGTGAAGGTGCGACCTTGAAGCCTCAGTAGTTACAAAAACATTCCAGTGTCTTATCAGCCTAGCTAGGACACACTGTTGCTAGTTAAAAGAAAGCTTGCTGAAGGAAAAAAAAAATTAGCAAAAAGAAAATTGGCTTCATCCTGGCTCAAACCAGGACACCTCCCTTGACCTGCTGGCTACAATCTTCTTAGTGCACCCCAGAATGGCATTGACCCTCTTGGCTGCGAGGGCACATTGTTGGCTCACGGTCAGCCTGTTGTCCGCCATGACTCCCAGGTCTTTTTCCCCAGAGCTGCTTTCCAGCAGGTCAACCCCTAACCTGCACTGGTGCATGGGGTTGTTCTTCCCCAGATGGAGTACTCTATACTTGCCCTTATTGAACTTCATTAAGTTTCTTCCTGCCCAGCTCTGCAACCCGTCCAGGTCATGCTGGATCAGCACAGCCTTCTGGTGTGTCAGCCACCCCTCCCAGTTTTGTATCATCAGCGAACTTGCTGAGGGTACACTCTATCCCTTTGTCCAGGTCATTGATGAATATATTGAACAGGATTGGACCCAGTACTGACCCCTGGGGAACACCACTAGTCACAGGCCTCCAGCTGGACACAGTCCCACTGACCACAACTCTCTGGGTTTGTTTCCTACAAGCACATTAACTAATCTTGCTGTTTGTACAGCTAAATAAATATGAACTAGTTATGGAAATAGGGATGGGATAACAAGGAATATAGGGCAAGGCCTGCATTGGAAATCTGTTCTTATATCAGATGCAATGTGAAGGAAGCCTTGTCAAACCAAGCAAGACAGTATGGATTTTTGAAGAGAGGGCAGGAGCAGTGGGGATGTGCTGGTTTTGGCTGGGATAGAGTTAATTTTTTGCATAGTAGCTAATATGGGGCTATGTTTTGGATTTGTGCTGAAAACAGTGTTGATAATACAGGAATGTTTTGGTTATTGCTAAGCAGTGATTACACAGAGCCAAGGCCTTTTCTGCTTCTCACACTGCCCCAGCAGCAAGTAGGCTGGGGGTGCACAAGAAGTTGTGAGGGGACACAGCTGGGACAGCTAAACCCAAATGACCAAAGGGATATTCCATACCATATGATGTCATGCTCAGCATTTAAAGCTGGGGGAAGAAGAAGGAAGTGGGACACCTTCAGAGTGATGGCATTTGTCTTCCCAAGTAACTGTCACACATGATGGAGCCCTGCTTTCCTGGAGACAGCTAAATGCCTGTCTGCCAATGGGAAGTAGTGAATGAATTATTTGTTTAGCTTTGCTTGTAGGCATAGCTTTTGCTTTACCTATTAAACTGCCTTTATATCAACTCACAAGTTTTCTCACTTTTACCCTTCTGATTCTGTCCTCCATCCCACTGAGGGGGAGTGAGTGAGCAGATGTGTGGTGCTTAGTTGCAAGCTGGGGTTAAACCATGACAGGGAGCAGACATTATTTAACAGTTCATTCAAGCACTAGCTCTCAATTTATGAGCCAGCTCTACCTCACCAAATTGCTTCCAGCAAAAGCCCATTTCAGCTGCAATGGAAAAGGCTGCAGACAGAAAGTTGTGAATAACTCATGTACAGAAATGTGCAGCTGGAGCTGGCTCAAGGTTTCTCAGTGGCTCACAGACTTTCATAGCAGTCATGCCAACCTTCACAGAAACCTCTTTCTGACAGTGGCAACAAAACTGGCCAAACAAATTATCCCATCTATACATTTATGTGGCACTCGGTATAAATTTAGGGATCATGGAAGTCAAGCCTTTCTTCTTCTTCTGTCCATGGCTAACGTCCAGGGAGGACTCTGTCTATCCATCTCCTTTGATCCCTAGGCCCTCATAACTCTACCTTCAGCTCCTGTCTACTCCGCCACTATCTCCGGCAGCATTTTGGGTCATTTCGGAACTGCTCACTGCCAAGGAGAGTGCCGTGGGAATTGCTGGGGGTGGAGTGAGGTGATAGGGGTTTTGCACATTCATGCATATACTTGTATATATATTTGTACGTTTTCTTTCATCATTAGTATAAAATTAAAGCTCTCTAGTTTAGTTTTTAATCCAGAAAGTGTCTCTCCCTAATCTATCTCTCCTTTCCCTATCTGGGTGGGAGGAGGAGGGGATCAAGAGCATTGTTGTCATTGGTATAATTGCTGATCCTGAGTCAAACCATGACAATTATTGATTGGTGCCCAGTGTGGGGCTATATCTTAAGCCCAGCTATACATTCTGACTAATTGGCTGAATGTTTAGAATTCCACCGTTGGTGGCAGGATTCCCTGAGATAGCTATGGGCAATGCTTCTGCTGAATATATTGACAGGTTGAAAACTGAACAGACACTTTCAGCAATGTTTCTGCTGGACCTTTTTCCCAAATATGCAGTCGGATATGTGGTATGCAGCTGGGATAATACTGCTCTGTGTAGCTGCTCTTGTTATTGTTTTATGGTTTATAGACAGGACTATAGCCATAATTAACTGTGTAATTACCTATCTAGTGATCACAGGGGTTTTGATACTGATCTGTATGGTGGCACTGTATGTGTATAGTATGAATCCTTATGTGAATAGAAAGGTCTATGTTGGTAATGGCATTAACAGGTTCAGTTTTACCTCTCACTTTTCTCTCAAGCTGAGCCTCTCAGGTTTTGATCTAAATAGCATTGTTTCAGTAGGGATGCTTCTGCTGAATGTTTATAATGTATTGTGGATGCGAAGAGTGAGATGTTACATTCACTGCCATTCTCTCACAGGCAAGGTTGCTACCACCACTGCTGCTGCAAAGACTACGGCCACTCGCACTCGATCCAAATGGGCAAAAATTAATCCTATGACCAAGGGTAAAGCAAAGGGGAAAGGTCCCAGCCCGTATACTTGTCCAAAATCTCCAGAGATTTCACAAAACCAGGAAGAGGATGAAGAAGATCCTTCTCAAGGAGATGGAGGAGCAGGCCCCTCTCAAGCAGATGAGGACAAGGATCTTATAAAGCCTTTCTCTCTAAAGGAACTATGCCTCATGAGAAAGGACTTTACCTGCAATGAAGGTGAGCCGCTTCTTTTTTGGTTGCTCTGATGCAGTGACAGTGGGGCTGATACCTATGATGTGGATGAAAGAGAAGGCAAGCAGTTGGGATCCCTGGCCAGAGATGCTGGCACTGACAGAGCAATTGGCAGAAAGCCAGGAACTACCACCCTATGGAGCTGACTTCTTTCAGTTGTAAGGGAGAGATACCCCCATAAGGGTGACATCGACTGGTGCCGAAGCAGAACACCCACTCTTGAGAAAGCCATCACGTATTTTAAAGAATTAGCTGTGCAAGAGGTGATAACCAAGGGATTACAAATCTTGATGACGTCCTGTGTGATGCACCCATGTTCTGGAGGTTTGCGCAGGCTGTACCAGCAGCACATGCTCATATATTCTCCTTCATGGGATGTTGGAATGTCTATGAAAGACCAACTGTGCGTTAATTGGCTTCCATAGAACAACAGTACAGAGACACGTTCTCTGGTTCCCATGCTGAACAGATAGGAAGGTAAACCCCATGTGGGGAAAAAAGGAACAGTTTCCCACATGCTATGATGGATAGATCTGGTGTTAGAAATCCAGGAAGCAGCACACCCAGTGCTGGCCTCCCTGGACATAAAGGATATGTTCTTCCAAATCCCTATTGATCCTGAGGACCAAAAATATTTTGCCTTCACTTGGGATAGGGTGCAGTACACTTTCACAAGGTTGCCCCAGGGATATAAACACTCGCCCACACTAGCTCATCACGCACTTGCGTGTGAACTGGAAAAAATTCCAGAAATAAAAAATAATTCCAAGGTAAAAGTCTATCAGTACATAGATGATGTGCTGGTAGGGGGCCAGAGTGAGGGGGAGGTAAAAGCAGTTTACGATGCCATAATTAAGCATTGAATAGATATGCAAATAGAAATCCCTGAAGAGAAAAGGCAACCCCCATCCCAAGAGGCAAAATTTCTGGGAATAAGGTGGAAGGGGGGGGCCTGGAATATTCCTTCCGATACTTTATCTTACCTAGGAGAGATAAAGGCACCCACCAATAAGAAAGAGCTACAAGGAATATTAGGAACCCTTCAGTATTGGAGAAAGCATATCCCAGATCTATCCATCATAGCACATCCTCTTTTTGATCTATTAAAGAAGAATCGTCACTGGGAATGGGATCAGTCTCATGATGAGGCCCTCAAACTATTATTATTGGAGGCACAGACATACCAAACCCTGGGGCCCCTTCACCCAGAGGATCCAATAATAATAGAGTGGGGGCTTTCG
>NW_009951821.1:0-1491 GCF_000747805.2 Chaetura pelagica | reverse complement strand
GGTTCTGGTCCTGCTGGGTATTTTGTTCCTTCCACACAGGATCCTGAACTCCACCATCTCATGATCACTGCAGCCAAGGCTGCCATTGACCACCACTGCTTCAACAAGGCCCTCCTTGTTGGTTAGTACAAGATCCAGCAGCGCTCCTCTTCTAGTCGGCTTGTCCACCATTTGCATTAAGAAGTTATCATCAATGCACTGGAGGAACCTCCTAGACTGTGAAAGGCTGGCTGTGTGAGTCTTCCAGCAGATATTGGGGTAGTTAAAATCTCCCATGAGAACTAAGGACTGTAGTTGTGAGGCTGCTTTCAGCTGCCTGTAGAAAGCCTCATCAACTTCCTCGTTGTGCCAAAGCTGTTTCTAAGGCAAATGGTGAAAACACAGTTTGCTTCTTAGAAAAAGTGTTTGGGATTCTACCTAAACCCACAAATATCCAATCTGACAATGGAACTCACTTCACCTCACATCTTATACAACAATGGGCTAAGAGAAGGTATTAGATGGACATTTCATGTCCCATACTACCCACAAGCTAATGGGATAGTAGAACACACTAATGGGTTAATTAAAAGTCTTATTCACCCGCAGGACTCGAAATGGGATGAAAGATTAAGGTATGCAGTCACTACTATAAACAATAGGTGGGGGGTGAATGGGTGCCCCTGCCTGAACGCCTTTTTCCCTGAGTTACCTACTCAAGATCACCAAGAAAATAAAAGGCCTTTTAAGCACTCTAAAATTCCTCTCCATTCTGGACAGACTGTTCGGGCAAACTTGCCAAATATTGGTAAAGTCAAGCTCACCTTACAAACACCGGTGAATTCAAATACATGGGTTGCATCCGATTTAAATGACAAACAACATAAAATCAGTACAAAATAGATAATTCATGTTGAGTAAATCGGTCTTTCAGTTTTGTGTGTGTGTTTGCATTTCTGGGTATTTATGTCTAGTGATGTTAGTTAATATATTGCAAATCATGACATCTTAAAGAGCCAGAGACATCCCGGTGACAGTACCAGGCCTGATCAACCTGCTACTGGACTCCAGAGGAGTTACCTTGTGACCGCTGTGGGACTGATCACCCCATGGCCTAAACAAGGTGCTCTGTAACATTGTCTCCTATACTTGCCTTTGAGTTGTTGTTTGCAATATATTATATTGAATGGAAATAATTAAGAACTTTATTACAAAACTCACTGAAGTGACAAGAACTTGGTTCAAATTTGGGAATTCCCTAAATAATCTATTTTTCTTTTCTTCTTCCAATAGAATTGAAAACTGAGTTTTTGTTATAATAACTGCAATTGTTCTATTCCTAATCTTGTATCCGTGTATAGCCAGTGTATGCCCCTCGTGGATGAACTGTGCTCAAGTAAGACGACTTTACTAAAAATTCCCACCAGAACAAGCACCTTGGGATCCAAGGGTGAATGATAATATAAATGCTCTTGTCTGGTTCAAGAATAACAATTGAGCAATCTAATGACT
>NW_009951820.1:938434-938681 GCF_000747805.2 Chaetura pelagica | reverse complement strand
ATTGAAGATCCTGGGAGGGGAGTGGTTCTGCGGGGGATTAATTGAGCAACAGGCATCAGCTGAGCAGCAGGACTAACCCTAACCCTATAAGAGCAGGTCTCTGGGTCTCCTTGTAGACTTTTCCTCAAGCAGGAGCTTGGTGGGTCTCTTCCCTTTCTGGACTTTTCTTTTTCCTGTTGGATTTGTTTTTCCAACTTGAAATGTGCAGCAAGAAGGGAAATTCAAGTGTCTGCCCCCCTGAGGTTTT
>NW_009951820.1:937524-938201 GCF_000747805.2 Chaetura pelagica | reverse complement strand
CTGTGTCCTACATCTTCCTATTGCACCCAGTGCCCCTTGTGTGGCAGGCAGAGGTGGGTGCTGGGCCCTGCCCTGCTGGGAGAGGGACTTGGCCTGCCTTTTGCCGGCCCGCACTTTTGCCGGCATTCCGGTGTCCCGGCGGCGTTCCGGTGTCTGGCCCGGCTCTTCGGTGCCTGTAGTCCCAGGGGCAATAGGGTGCTCCATCCTTCTCCAGGAAGCTTCCCTCTCTCAGCTCCCCCCCGCAGTGGGTGCAGACGAAGTGCTTGGGGCGCCAGGAGCACCCCAAAGCCCTCACCACCTGGGGGGGGACAGAAACAAGGGGAGGGGTCCACTAAGGGTGACCCACAAGGAAGCCCCCACTTTGGGGGGGCAACTCCCGCACATTTTTCCTCCGCACTTGCCCCCCCACTTTCATCCCCTCTCCCCGGGGGACACTGAAACCCACCTTGCCATGATGGGTTTCTGGCAGGACCTACAAACCCCCTTGGTCCTCGTTGGGCTCCCCTGGAGGTTCAGGTCTGACTGCAGCAGCACCAGCATGGAGTCCAGGTTCTCTCCTTCAGGAACCTGCTATTTTGGGGGGGCATTTTGCTGTTGTTGGCCCTTTTTTCCCCCGGGGGTGGGGGGCGACCTGCGCTTGGAGTGCCCGCAGCCTCTTTGCTACCCACATCATCCTA
>NW_009951820.1:913460-937358 GCF_000747805.2 Chaetura pelagica | reverse complement strand
TTTTGCCTGAGAATAAATACTGCAATATGCTAAATCTCTCATTTTTAACGACATTCCGACTAACTCCTCTCCTGCTCTTAACCGCGTAATTTGTGTGACTGAGTTAAACTGTCATCATCTGGGACTGGGTAAACTTCTTTCAACAATGAACACTTGACCTTGCATTTGTCACAGTCAAAACCGCAGACATTAACATCAAGAATACTGTTAAGCATACACAGCAAGAACCTCTACCCCTAGATAATGTCAAGCTTATGTACACTACTGAAAATGCCAACTCAGTGGCTTATTTCTGCATCACATGTATTCTGTCCAAAGTGGGAAGTTATGATCAGAAAGAAATGGATTACATAAAAAACGCCAGACACTGCCTCAGGAAATTCAACTGAATCATCTGATCACTGGTGAGGTTTTAAACCAGGCTTGAGAGAGATCAGAATTCAAAATACATTGGTTTTTATTTCCTTAAGATTTCCTTGCAAACTTGGAAATTCTAACTTTAAATATGGAAGGAAAATAAATTATGTTATTAGTTCTGACATGAAGAATTAGACATGCGGTCTTTACATGAATTCTCCACAAATCTTTATCTTGAAGCAATGGCTGAGGTTGTATGCACAGAGCTTCTCTTGCTGCTCTTCTATTTCCCCTCCATTCCTAACTGACCTTTGGGATAACTGCATCAGTGCCTCCAGCTTGTAATGGGACACAAGCTTCAGTGAAAAGAAAGGTCAAGATGCCCTTCATCAGCCCTCTGGAGGCAGATGCCAGAGTGGCACAGGTGAATCTCCCTAGGAAGACACTCCAGGAAGGTCGAATCACAGCCTTCCACAGTTCTTCAAACTGATCGTAGAGTATCTTTACATTGATGAAAAGATGCAGTAGCCTTCAACACATAGAAGAATCTTAAGCAAGGTTAACTGAGTATGGTTCCCAGCAGAAGAAAAAAAGTATTGTGCCTCATTAAAAGCCTGAGGCTAAACGGTGCCTCTCAGTGGAGCCTTTTCCTGGCAGCCTGCTCAAGTGCCTGTTACAAGAAACAATGGCAAAATCATGAATCCCCTCTCGTCTTTCCACTCATGGAGTCCTTCTACATGCAAAAGTTTATTGTTCTCCAAAACATACTGTATTTTCTAACCTTTGCATGCAAAGCTCTCACAACTCCTTCCCTTCTTTTTCCAGCCCCAGACCCCTTTCTTTTATGCCTGCTTAGGGAGAAGCATTTGTCATTTGATTCACTCACGTTATTCTAGTTGAAGAAAACATTGTAGAGGTCTCCTCTTGCTACTTTGTGAGAATTCATACACTAAGCATCCATTTTATTGGCTAAAAATTGCAGTCCTCTGTTTTCAGTCAAACTAGTTTGTTAGCCTATCTTAGGGGCGTTTTTTAGGAAGAGTCTGACATGATAGTTATCCTAGTTACATCATCCTAAAAACAGACTTTTGCTCTTGCAAGGGAACAAAGAAACACAAAGAAAACTGCTCTGTCAGAGTAAAGGTCCAATATCCTATCCTTGAAAAATCACAATACGAGTGTTTCTGAGGGATGCAAACAAGTCTAAGAAGGGCAAACATAAGGTGATGAGCAGGCACTTTGAAACAGGTATGAAATGCCCTGCTAAAACCTGCACAGTTATCCAGTGCTCCTGAACACAATCCACTATCAACTTAGAGATTGATCTACATGGTTGAGTCAGTGAAACAAGAATGAATAAAAATGAAAAGAGGCTGTGATTTTGAGTTTCTGTTCAAAATCAGTTTTGACAAATGGTGCTTCAATTTTGCAAAACAGGGAAGATAAAGGAAATATTTAGCAATGTATCCTTGTCCAGTCCTACTAGCTTTTAATCTTCCATGCATTCAGCAGATTAAATTGTTTTGTTACTCAGTAGCTCATAACATTTTAATGGAAGTTATATATTTTCCTAGCTACTTCTAAAAATACTTACTTTCTTCTTTCTGCTTCAAATTTACTCAGCAGTTTTCGGAGACCACCATTCTTAAATCCTTGGAAATGGGCTGCCGGGGCTCCCACAGTAATGACATCATATAGACCATCTGGAATAGGAACAGGAAAACATGGAGATTTGCATATGCCTATGCCCAAAGCATGGCAACACTATAAGACATGAGGACAACAAGCCAGTATTATTTCCAAGGAATAATTGAGAATGTGTGTCTCAGGAAGGCCTGAGAGCTAATCAGTCTTTCCATACAGCCACCTGCACATCTTTGAAAGTTCACTTGATTTATTGCTACATGTAAATTATATGCCACACTGTAGAACAATATTCTAGCTCTGCAGTTCTTTATTAGTTCTCCCATTATTTAACTTGTAATCATGTTGAGATGCACAGATTCATGCATTTTAAAGAAACAATTATGATGTACAATGAAACAATTATGAAACACTACCTGTTTTGTGCTGAAACTCACTGGAGGTCAGAATGCCTCATTCTTGAAATAGACTTCTGAAGAAAACATTAGAGGATATTTTTTGCAAACTATTTTATTAATCAAGGAAGCTTTCCATGTAAATTAAAATCTAATCCTCTCCTAAAATAGAATTTTTCTTGCATTCTGATGATAAATATCCCTGGAAGCAAGAAGAGTGTTGAAATGATTAACAGTTAATGAACTATGTTTCACTCCCAGAGAATAATCTCAAAGCATATTCACTCAAATTGATTTGAACTCTAATGAATTGGTGACTCTTCAATTTCCACTTAAAAGGAGAAGTGACGATTTCATTAGCCTCAGGTGAGCTTACAAGACTATTAAATAGCCCATTATTTTAGGGCATCATCAAGATTTATCCATAATACGTAATCTTGCTCTATTAAAGCTCCATCAGTACTTGACAATAAGTAGTTTGATTACTTAAAACAATGGTGGCTTGAAACCAAAATAAGGGATGAACCCATCTGTTTACCTAGATAAGGGCTTCTGAATATGTTTACAGATAGCTCATGAAGCTACATTTAACAGATGCTGCTTTTCCCTACTCTGTTTTAAAATCAATGGTTATAGCTGCTTGGGGGGGCTCTGCTCAGAAGGATGCCTTCACTCACCCTGTAGCCACTGCTTAGCGTGGTCAAGGAGCAGCTGCTTGAGGCACAAACACATCCAGTGCCTGCCCTATGCAAGTGAATGTGAGAGAGTGAGGACAGCAAAGAGCAAAAGGTCTGTGACCCTGGTGATGGGCATGGGGCAGTCTCCCACTTTCCAGAGCACAGTACACTGGAAAGTGCTGCAAGAATTGGGAGAAATGCCTTGTGATGTCCTCCATTTACATATTAATGAAGGTCCTTGTGAAGGTCAAGCAGTGTCAGCACAAGACACTGGTACAGGAAGGCTCTAGTGACTCAGAACCATCTTCCAACTCCAAGAGCAGGCTACTGCTGACAAATCTCTATAGTGGAGGCAAAGCTTAAAATGCAGCAGGGATTCATAGGAGCTGTTGTCAGTGCGCTCCTCCAAAATTATTAATTGATGCTGAAAAAGCCCTCAACCTTTCCTCAAATAAATCAGAATTTGAAGGAAGAAAATGCAAAACATTAGAGTGCAAGGAAATTGAGCTTTAAATCATAATTTCATACTAATTATTCTGACTCAAAAGATACACTCACATCCTACTTAAGTGAAACACAAACACCAATTACCTAATCACCAAAACCCAACAAGTCCTTCATCAAGCAGAAATACTAGCTACCTGCTCATCACTCCTTCCCAAATAAAACAGGGGTTTTACAACGTGGTGACAACCAGAGCGACATGGTCGAAGTTCCATAAACCTAAGCTTTACCAGACCATTTTAAAGAGCTGAGGGCTTCTTATGTCAAGCACAGCTCAGTCTCAAATTTGAAGGCGACTTTGCCAGAAGCAAAAATAAATCCCTTCAGTACACCAAATTTATTTAAAACAAGCACACTTAATGTATAATCAGGGACAAAAGCAAAGCTACGGCAATATATGAATTTTGCTTCTGTAGTATGATGAACAGAGCAAAATGTGTTGTGTATATATTGTTTATATAAACATATACATAATTACACAAAATACATATTCTATATAAATTCTCTATACAGAATATGGTTATCCACTAACGAAATACTTTTTTCTCAAAGCTGTTCCTACTGGAGTTTTAAACACAGAGATATTTTCTACTCATAATACTACTGTCAGTGCCCAGTAGCAACCTGAATCAGTAAAAGTAAACCTGTTATTAAACATGTTGAACAAAAAAGCACATATCCATGTGTGCACACATGATAGCTGGCATTAAAACCAATCTTGCAGTCCCAAAATTAAGATATCTGGCGGTGTAAGGGATAATGACAGCTTTGTAGCTCATCACCTTGTGTAATCACCACCTTTGTGAATGTTTACATGCTTCTTTTTCTTCTTTTTTTTTTTCATATAAGACTCTAGGTTATGTACGTGCTTTGGCACATGCGAAGCAAAGGACAAGATGAGAATGACCAACCATGTCGAAGTGCTGCCGACTCCAGAATGATTAGCAATTGCTACAAACTGTTCAAAGTGTATATATCAAATAGAAGACAGCTCTTCAGTGCTCATAAAATGAAACATTTCAGTAAGCTAAACAGATGTGACAGTGGCTATGTAATAGATACTGTAATACTTTCATCAAGCAAAGGCGAATATAACAATCTTCAATTACTTTTGTTATATTTGTACTGTAGTGCTACAAGAATATCCTAATCATTAGGTAGGAGTGTTGATCTGCATGAGAACAGGGAGGCTTTACAGAGAGTTGGATAGATTGGATCGTTGGGCTCATGTTAATGGTCTGGGCTTCAACAAGACCAAGTGCCGGGTCCTGCATTTGGGCCACAACAACATCATTGTTTGTTGGTTCAGTATTTCATGATTTCTTTTACCAGAGTATCTAACAGAAAACCAGAAGTCCTCATGTTCCAACTTGGAAGCAGATGAACATCAGTAGTGTGCAGTACAATATGCCTATAATTACTGTTTGTACTTACTGTTTTACAATCTACTTAGATGCAGAGTGTATTTATAAGGCAAAAACCTTACAGAGTGTCATTTCTGTGTTTCTACAGTGGCAGCAAATTTAAGAGATCTCAATTTATCAACAAACTATTCAATATACTATAATTTGCTCATATGTATGTATCAATATAATCTTTTATCTGTAAAGGATGATGCTAAAACTAGATGCAAGTAGCAACAAGAGAATTCCGTTTTAAACAGCATCACAGACAACACTGCAGAAAAATATCCTTTTTTTCAGAAGGTATTGCAAGTTGCAGTATTTTTAGCATAATTAGTGAAATATTTGCACTAACCATTAAGCAAGTGATTATGTGGCACAGGGTAGCACTGAATAAGCTGATTTAGGCACAAGCAGGGTTGGGCTCATTGACTGTCTAAGAAATGGATATATTAAGCTTAGAAGAATCACTGTCCTAAATGGAACTGTGCTACTCGCATCACCTAGGCTAGTGAGTTCATCCTGGCAGTCTCTGGGAGGAAAGATCTTGTGTTCTATCACTGTGACTGGTTGCACAATATGGGAAAAAACCCAAACCAAAACACCTCAGAAAGACAGATAAGACTGGCTTTTACATCACACTAACAGTATGGCTGATCACAATGAAAAATTAAGCTGATGCCCTAGAAGGATGTTTTTCTTACTGAACATAGTGTAGCGCGGCAGTATGAATCATGACAGTACTAGTTCTGCTCTGCTAAAAACAGTGTATTTTTAACGACACATACGTTACCAATACATTTCAGTGAATATCAGTTGTGCATTGACTTATTTATTTGAAGTGTCACAGGAAGAAAATGGGCACAACACTCGGAATTTGTTTTAAAGAAAGAACTTTAGTTAACCACTCGCTTAGTGTTCCAAAATCTGCAGTCAGTGTCCAAAATTTGTGGCTTCAGAAGGCAGAGAAATCTCTTGCACAGCTTTAACTTTGAACCTGATTCCTAAGTTTCAGTTTCATTCAGGACTTCTGATCAATCTCAGTAAGTCTGGGTGCAAGTTTATGAATTTCTACAGAAATGTGGAGGACAGGCAAGCTGGCCACTTCTTTGGTCTCATGATGTGTTTAAGTCTGGTCCTTTACAGACAATATATACTCTAATATACTATAATATGCTCTAATATACTCCCAACAACAACTGAAAACTGAAAGGCTGAGTTTTAGAAGCAGATACACAAACCTGAAAGAATCAAATCAAACCCTTCAGAAAACAGACAGATTCTAGATTTGTACACAAAACACATGCAGGAAATAACCACTAAGAAAGTTTCTAGAGACCATTAAAGAAAGTGAAAAAATAAACATTCTAAGCATCTACAGCAGTACAGATTTTTAAAAAATTAATGTGGAAGCTTGATTTTGATTTTATTAAAAAACCAAAACTGCCAAATAAAGCAAAAAAGCAAGAAACAATCAAGTCATACGAGAAACCCTCTATATATCAAGCCATACTATATGACTATATGAGTCTTGAAACAGCACACCTTCCTGTTCTATTGTGGTTTTAAGATTCAACCTGAAGACATGTCCACTGAATGTTTATCCTTGAAGCTGGATATGTAAATTCAGATTTTATCTTAAAACAGACTAAAATGGAAACCAAACCTCTCAGTCGCAAGTTTAATTGTATTTCAAAGCATACTTTGTCACAGAGAATTTCTCTGCAGAATATACTTTACCTTTCAATCGAGGACTATGCACGTGCATTCTTTGCAGATGAAGATTTATTGGGATGAATTCTAATGTTTTTTCTCCTTTACTACAGCTTGATTTGAAGGAAGAACCTGAAAAACAAAAGTTTAAAGAACCATTATCTTAAGCACCCAGCAGATGTTTTGTCTTCTTTCGAATGGGAGGACAATGCTTGTATGTTAGCAGTCTTCTTTAATTTTCTCCTAATGTGTGATTCCTAGGGGCAATTAGGGGGTTCCTAGAAGTAATTAGGGGGTCCCAGTGGCATTTACATGGTGCCTAGGGGCATGGTCCCAGTGGCAATTAGGGGGTTCCTAGGGGCAATTAGAAGGTGCCAGTGGCAATCAGGGGGTCCAAGGGGCATTTAGGGTGTTCCTGAGGTTATTAGGGGGATTGTAGTGGTAATTAGGGGGTCCCCATGGTAATTAGGGGTAATTTGGGGGGTCCCAGGGGCAATTAGGGGGTTCCTAGAGGTAATTAGGGGGTCCCAGTGGCACGTAGTACGTTCCTAGGGGCAATTAGGGGGTTCCTAAAAAAATGAGAGATTGAAGTCTTAAAAAAAAAAAAGGGGGGGGGTGTTACTGAAAATAAAATAATACAGCGATATAGAGGAGTCAGGGCCAACATAAATACATTGTGGAGGAAGAATAAGCCTTAAAAAAGAGAGAGATGGGGACAGCTAAAAAAAAAAAAAAAAAAAGGAAAGAGAGAGAGACAATGGAACGAGGGGAGCAGTTCTGTGGTTCCAGTTTCGGACTCTATGGTTTCAGTGCACTCTCTGTGATTCCAGCTCGGACTCTATGGTTTCGGTGTACGCTCTGTACTTCCGGGTGTGGACTCTATGGTTTCCGTGTATGCTCTGTACATTATAAAGAAAAAGAAAGAAGGGGGAACAAGAAGGGGGTAAAAATAAAAAGGGAAGCAAAGAAAAAAGGGGGGGTGAAAAAAAATGAAGGGGGAGGTACAAAAAATTAAAAAGAAGGGTGATACACAGAGAGTAAGCAGTGAGAGGGTGACAAAAAAAAGGGAGAGAGAGAATGGAGGCTGACCAAAAAAAGTGACCTAAGGGGGGGCTACCAGAAAAAAAAACAGGGAGAAGAAGGGCAGAAAACAGTATAGATAGAAAAGGGGGAGCTGACAAAATAAAAGAGACTTAGAAGGGAGGGTGAACATTAAAAAGAGAGAGAAGGGGAGCCAAAAAAAACCCCAAAACATAAGGGTGGAGCATTAGGTAAGAGAAAAGGAAGTACTGACATAAGAAAAATAAAAAGGGCCTACAGAAGAAAGGCGAATAGGGGCCAAGAAAAATTTGAGGGGCGGGGGGTGGAGGGGGGGGCAGAAAGTAAGAGAGAAAGGAGGCCCTACAAAAAAAAGACAATGGGGGGTGGCAAGAGAGAAAGGAAGGAAAATTCAGAAAGGGGGGTGGCAAACAAGGTGGGGGACAAGCAAGGAATGGGGAAAATTCAGAACAGGAGGTGGCAAGAAAGAAACTCAGAAGGAAACTCAGGAAGGGGGCTTTCAAGGAACGTACGCAGAAAGCGCAACCTATGCAGAAAGCACAACTTTAGAAACTTGGAGGAAAATACAGAAAGCG
Source organism: Chaetura pelagica (assembly GCF_000747805.2). Classification (NCBI taxonomy): domain Eukaryota; kingdom Metazoa; phylum Chordata; class Aves; order Apodiformes; family Apodidae; genus Chaetura; species Chaetura pelagica. The sequence continues at coordinate 929,031 of NW_009951820.1, read as the reverse complement.
GGGTGCCAAGAAAAACATATAGGAAAATTCAGGAATAGGGGTGGTAAGAAACATACAGGAAAATTAAGGAAGGGGGGTTAAGAAAGATACTTTGATGAAAATTCAGGAAGGGGGGTGGCAAGAAATAAAGGTGGTTAGCAAGAGAGGGCTGGCAACACAGAAACTTAAGAGGAAAATTCAGAAAGGCGGGTGGCAAGACCAAAAGGGCACGTTGGCAGGGCAGTTGTAAGAGGAAGCTGAGTCGCATGGGGGGGACACTCTAAAAACAGGGTTTATTTACATTTTAAAGAAAAATAGCATACGCATTACCACTGATGTATGATCTTACTCACGGCTGCGGGACGCTTCTTGGAGCATCCTCAGGGTGCTGTTCTGCAGCACCACGGACAGCAGGTCCCACTTACCTTCTCCATGAGCACAACTGCAATCCACCTCCTCCCCTGCTCCAGGCTGGCCCCTCTACCACACCAGGCAGCTCTGCTGCCACCTCCTGTAGCCCTTCACCTGGCCAGACTGCAGCCCCTTTATCCCAAGAGCCTGCTCTTAGCCTCACTAGCTGCACTTAGACCTAACCCAGGGTGTGCAGCCATAGTCGTGAGTGCGAAATGAAAGCAATCATTTATTAATGCATTTAGCTCCTGGGAGTTAGTCTGCTAAGTTCAGTGCCCCTAGACTCCCTCTTCTGCTTGGATGCCTCAAGTCAGTACTGGAGGGACATAGAGCAAGACAGAGATGGAGAAAGACAGAAGGAACAGAAATGCAGAGAAAAAATAGAAGATGGACAGAGGAGGAGACAGACTAGAAAAGAAAGGGGCAAGGGGAAAAAAGAAGGACAGAGAGGAAAAGAGATGGACATGGAAAAGGACACTGGGATGGAAAGAGGGGCACACATATCAGGACAGAGACGGAGAAAATAAAAATATTGATGGGAGGCAGGATGGAAAGATATTGAAAGAAAGGCACCCCGCAACAACCTGTGCAATACGGCAGACCAAGGAAGAACATGAGGAAGTGGATGCACGTGAGAAGACAGGGCTCTCCCCAGCTCTGCTCGGGCGCCCTGACAAGCTGAAATGCCTCGTGTCCAGGGTCAGCCAAAGCTTTGGGCGCCACTCACACTTTCCAAGGCTGAAGCATCACAAAGGCTACAGCCCTTGCTGTGGTCCTTCAGACCATAAAGCCATGTATCTGCATTTAGGAAATAAGGACTGTCTTGCAAAAAAGGGCTACAAGTCAACTATTCCCTGTACCTTCCAAAGAGACGAAGTCCAACATGCCACAGTCCAGTAAGATTCAGGGTCAGGTTTTGATTTCCATGTGGTTTAATAAGTTAACAGGTTTGGCCATTACACAGCAATGGAATTCTTCAGCATTTAGAAAGGTGCAAAAACTTCATTCATTTAGTCCAAATTAAGTAATTTTATTTTAATTTCATAAATAGATACAGTTCCTGTATTTTTGCCTCTAAACAATCTGGGTTTAAAACAGTCCACCCAGAGAGAAGGCATCAAAGTACAAAAGAGCACGCACAAGGAGGGACACTAATTCAAATTCAGTGTGGGAATTTGGTCCAGTACCTGTACGAACAAGGAATGGTAGTGTGGAGCTGTCATGCCTGTAGAAGGAGCTCTGATATTTCACGTACACGAAGACCTCTTCCAGAAGTTTGACCACCATGACACTCATCGTGACCTGAGGCGGGGGGGAACAATGCAGAAGACCCCAAAACATGCAAATGCCAACCATCCAACATTCAAGCATCTTGCCAGCTACCCAGAAATTACTTCTCTGTAGGCTTAGTAAACAGTGAACCAAGAGAAGCCATCACAGGGAGGAAACAGAATCACCAAAGTTAGAAAAGCAGAATTAAAACATTTGTAAGCATATGCTTTACCACGCTCCCAGTCTAGAAACAGCACATGTCTGTGGCCCTCCTGTATCAGTTGGAAGAAGTTTTCATTGTGCTCCTCTCTTCTGTAATGTTTTCTGACTGGCTCTCTATGCAATTAGTATCCCTTCTCTCTCCCCTACTTCAGCCAATCTGCCTGAACATCCATCCTCAACTACATAGGCAGCGTGAGGGTGTTTGCAGGGGTAGAAGTTGAACTTGCTTGCTCAAGTCTGTCCCTGCGGAGGTTCATGTAAGAAATACTTTGTGGACACCACAGAAGCTGGTAAAGTCACTCTCCCAACCCACCAATCCTCCCTGTCATTCTCAGACATGACTGCTACAGGTATTCGCAGAGGCATGCTTTAATTACAAGTGCATGCTAACACGCATGCATGTGTGTGATCCCTCTGCCCTCAAATGTGGCCTTTGAGCGCCCTTTCCAAGTACTGGGAGTCAGACATCCACCATGCGAAAGTCCCTGACACCCCCAAAACACTGAGGTTTTGCATTTTCCTCCCATTTCTTCCCATGCCCGTTTCCTCTCACCTGGAGAGGATACTTCTCACAGGCTGATACCAAGGGTTTTTTTTCTATGGGGAACCTCTTGAAAAGCCTTACCAAAACATGGGGAGAGGATGTATCCAAACAGAAATATACTTACAGCTAAAGAAATCTATTTTCTTCAGAGAAGTAAAAATACACAGCATAGGTAAGTTACAGTAACTCTGTTTAGCCAAGATAGAAGAAAAAAAAAAAAAAAGCTCCAGCCCAAAATGTATACTTTGGCTTCATCTACCAGTCACCGTTTCTACTTGCGTAGCTAGCAGTGACACACAGCATTTGGAACACAGGCCCTCATACGCAGGTTGAACTCCTCCAGAAGCCTCTGCGCATTCAAGCCCACTGCTCTGCCACTCCTCTTCCCTCACATATTCAGTCAAGGACCGTATTCACAAGGTGCAAATATCAAGCCTACCCTGAGACAGCAACCTTGCAACCGCAGATCATTTGAGTCTGAAAAGATAGATGGTGGCCTGCTTCATGCACAGGAGTTGCTTCATGGCCCCATGGCTTTATAAAATGACACAGACCCCACAACAGTACAGAGGTGAGGGCACAGGTGTCCAGAAATTAAACAGGGAAATGTAGATTTCAAATAGCATTTCTTCTGTCCTAAAGCCAGATGTACAAGCAGGGATTAAATACAAAAAAGAGATTTCTTTAAGCAATAGTTCTATGAGGCAAAATGCCCTTGGACTCTGTCTTTGCAGTTTCTGGAGGCCAAAGACCTACGTGACCTTCCCTTTCCGTTCGAGATTAGGGGTCAGCCAGCATTTCCCATTCGAAGCAGCCTTGACACAGTATCAAAAGAACAATACACAAAAACTGAAAATGGAGCATCAGGTGCTGTTAGGGCAGAGGCAGAGTCACAGCTGAGATGGTGCAAGAGGGAATGCCAAACTAGAATCAAACCCCAAGGCTCTGGGAACACGGATGTTTGCAAAGGACAGCACCAAGTGTGACACTGCACCAACCTGGCAAAAGAAGGCTACATCAAACTGGTGGCTTAAACCAGGACAGATTGCTAGAGGTGAGGCCCAGATTGTCAGCCTCCACCAGAGCTGCAGCAGAAACTGGACACTCCCATCAAGGAAAAGCAAGCACTCTGACATCTGTAGTACACAAAGCTACAAACAAAGCCACAGTACCACGTGGACCGCGAAAGAAACCGGAGCTCAAGGGTGACAGAAAAACTGCCCGACCAAAACAAGCACCTAGAGAAGTTCCTGGTCAGCCAGCTGAACCAGTTCCATTTCTTACACATGCTCAACCTTGTGGAGAAGCAGCAGGAAAAGCAGGAAAGAGTCCATCCTGGTGGCACGTGCCAGCACTTTCAATCCAAGCCCCTGACAACTCTGACCTTCCCTATCTCCAGTCACTTTCAAGAGATGCAGTGAAATTCCCACCTGTAAACCCTTCCGCAGGGGCATACCAAACACTTTCAAGCTCTGGAAATGGCATGCAACAGCTGCATCAGTAAGCCCGATTTGTCCTTCTGAAGAACACAACATGTTGTTTCATGCACAGCATCAAGAGAACAACTGCTTTTTTGGTTGGTCTCATCCTGCATAAGGTGGGGTGACAGCTCCCACCTCAGGAGGTACCGTAACAGAAGAGCAAAACTAGCAAAACCACGCAGGCCTAGGCAATCACTCTTCAGTGAGGTTTTTCCTTCCCTTTGCTCCATCTCCTTGACTCTACAACGCACAGGAGAGCAGGAGCGTTCGTTCAAATCAGGTCTGCCAACACAGCATGAGTGTGGCTCTGAAGACCATCATCACACTATCCAAACGGGGCCTCTGGGGATATTTGCATTGTGCACACATCAGGAGACAGGGAAACTGTTTGTCTAGAAGAGCAGTCTCCTCCTGCACAGGAGCTGATTTACCTGAGTGCCTCTCCCTCCACAAATACGTGCTGCGGAAATGCCCACCGTTTGAACATTGTGAATTAGGTTAGCTAGAGTAAGGGAAATACCAGACGCAATCAAGAAATGCTCCTTCTACTACAGAAAACCCATTCGTCAGTGAAAACATGTGAACTCTTGCCTCTTTCCACCACATGGCTTCAAGCTCCACATCAGACTGCCCTTTTGCTAGCATTGCTCCATTCCTTGCCATGCATCTCCAGCATAGTGCCAGTCCTTGCCGTGAGGATCCTAAGAACGCGAGAGGTCTGGTGCTCTGCAGGTCCAGAAGATGGCCTGGCACCCCGCCAGCAACACCCCAACTGACCCCGAGGGAAAGGGTTCTGCTAGCACGACAGCTGGTGTGCATGTGCAGCATGGCCCCTTCCCCATTCCAGAACATGGATGCAGAAAGAGGGCAGTGTCACAGAACAGCAGCATCAACAGCACTGACCAAACATTCTATCAAGGGCCTGGGCGTCTACAAAAACTCTCCCAGCGGTTAAAACTTCATTCTTCTTAGAGACTCCTTCCTTCATCAGCACAGCACAGAAGGCAACCCACAGTACGGTGAACCACAGACTGTTCCAACAGCAGAGCTGGGTGCAGAACTGCAGCTTGTTCTCCTGAAAGCTCATGGCCCAGGAACACATTGCCCCAGCCCTCAGTCAGGTTACAGCCTCTGCACCAAGCAGAAGCCACAAGAGTGTTTAGATGGCCGGCAAACACATCATTCTCTCTTGCTAGAAGAGCTGAGTGAGGCTACATCCCCCATTTCTCATCACTGTAGGTAAGCCAGTAGTTTCTTGATCTTTAACTCTGAAGGATGACACTTGAGAGACCCTGCCCCCCCTTTCCAGGATGGACCTGGTGATCCCAGACAGCTATGCAGGCAGAGTCGCTTCTGCAGCTCCTGGAACGTCCATGGGGATTAGCAAGCCACCTGGGTTTTCTAGAGAGTACAGTGGGGTACAACAGTCAGAGAAGGCTAAGCTGAGGCAGACGAGCAGCCTACGCCCTGGATTTGCCACCTCCACTTCCCAAATCGTTTAAAGCAGTGGCATGTCTTCCCTCAGCCAAGGTTGGAAGGAACCGGACTGCAGGTCACAGATACCATGGAGCGGGAAGACAAGAGACTAGAAAAGGATCTCTGCACAATACTTCTGACAGACTTCTCCCTCCTTCAGTTCTCACCTGCTGTTTTGCCATTGCTAGCTTTAGGTTTGGATTTAGACTTGAAGGAGAAGCGCTTAATGAGGCGGCGAGAGAAACTGCCAGCTTTCTTCCTGGTGGCAGAGCTGGCAGTGACGTTGGACAGGTCATCATGTGACTGGCTCAGGCCCGCTTCCTTCTGCTTGCTCCTTCTCCGGAAGATGAGCTTGGTACCACTCCGAAGAAAGCTAACTGCAGAGACAGAAAGGAACGAGAGGGAAACCATGACAGCAACATGCCCTGGCATAATACACCCTTACTGCTCTTGGAGAGTGGCAAAAACCTCCTCTTGTGCAAGGGCAGAAGCACACAGCAGGTCAGCAAATCCGAGTTCCCAACTGCAAGGCAAAGTCTACGTTCAGGACATGCTGCAATACTAACAGGCTGCTTGGCTAAACATGCCATCGAACATCCTCTGCATAAACTTCCTTTTACACAACAATGTCACAACAGTGATACTGTGCAGAACTGTAACAGAAAGCTAAGGCGTGTGTGAATTGATAACAAGCCAGAATGTCTGCATGTGGAGACACCAGGAGGAACGCACTACAGGGAAAGGGCCTCTCAAACTAGCACGTCTCAAGGACGCCCAGATTAGCTGGTCATTGAGCCTCCATACTAACTGCCTGCAGTTTCCTGATATGCCCAAATTTGGAGACACGTATCAGCAATAGCTCCAGACAACTCACGTGGGTGGGACGTGATGGAGATGTCCATCACCATCAGCCCCAAACAGGTACAAAAAAAACCCAAAACTATTCAGAACCTGCACAGCACGCAAAGTTTTCCTACAGAGGGAGCTTGCTTTCCATTTTCTTCCTTCTCCTCTTCACCCCCTCGTCTCTCAAGAATATGAGCCACACACCTTTCTACCTGCTGACATGCAAACAAGAGGCCACCACCCTTCAAACTGTACCTGGCTGCACCAGGGTGCAACTCCCCAAAACTTGTTCCAGTCTTGCATTCTGAGCAAACAAGATCTTTTACTTGAACTTGTTTATATAAGTTTGTGAAGCCATCATGAAGCCATCATGGCAACAAGCAGACAAAGCCAAGGCACGCCATCCGTCTAATGGACACAAGCCCATAAAGTCCAGAACAGCAGCTCAGAGAGCCTGCTCCATCATTTAAAAGCAGAGAGCTTGCGTGGACATCCTATGGTACAACAGGTCAGAGGCACTAGCTACTTTGAAGCTAATGGAGAAAGAGGGAGGGCACTGAGACCTGTACAATTCACATTGTTGGGTGATCTCCATTTCCATGCCAGAGACAGCTGAATTTGGAGGAGGAATAATTATTTATGGATGTACACCTGATCTGCAGACCGAGAGGGCCAGGAAGTGAAAAACAGGTTCTCGGGAACAAGCAAACTGCACAGGGTTCCCATCTAAAAGAGCACAGAAACGGAAAAGACCACAAGAATTGGACACCTGCAAATAGAGGTGTTTGGAAACACAAGAGCAGGATGTGCGGGAGAAAGGCAAGCTCTTCCAGGCTCAAGTGGAAGCCACTCTTCACCACATTGAAAGCTGGCTGTAGCCCCAGCACTTGGGAAAGGAACTCACTTTGTCCTCAAGTACAACAGGCTAACTTTAGCCACTGTCTAATGGTTCATCCTTACCTTTGTGATCTTTCAAGCTCCTGGTCTCAAGGGCTCCTGTGGAGCCAGTTTCAGATTCAACATCTTCGACTGATGGTCTCTCAGAGATGTCTGATCGTGTTGTCTCATCCAGCTCCTGACTGGCCCTCTGTCCCGACGGTGACACTTCCAGCAGCTGTGATGATTCCATAGAATCATGCGTCTGGAGGGCTGGGCCTTCTGCCACAGAATCCCCATACGCTGTGGCCTCCAGAGATGCAGCATAACCCAGAGAAAGTGCCATTTCATCTTGAGCAACAGGTACCTGGAAAGGGGTGAGAAGGTCAGACAAAAAAAAAAAGACAGGGTCTAAAGGACTGCCTTCATCTCCCTTCTTCCATCCACAAGTATATCGGGATGCTTCAGTTCCAATCATAACTGCTAGAAAGCATCAATGTGCAATCGTGACTCTTGCTGAAATATATTGGAATGTGGCTGACTCCAAAGGAACCTTCCCACACTGTTCCCTACAGGACAGGGTGGTTTCATGCATGCACCCCTAGAAACAATCTCCCAGTATGGAAATGAAGCCCTCTAACTACCAGAGACCTTGGAAACTCCCGAGATGATCAGTGTGCTACGTTTTGTTGGGGTCCTCTTGGCAGGCTTGTTATTCGTCTCGGTTAGCTGCCTGATCGCTGTCTCAGCCACTGGATCCAAGCCATTGGGCATATGGCTATTCCCTGAGCACAAGAAAGATATCAACGTTTGAAGTAGCAACCTTCAGTACAGGCAAGAGGTCACTTACTGACCACAATGCTTGTAATAGGCAACTCAAAGGTAGAGAACATAATTTATTATGGATTTGTCTGAGTAAACCAAAGGAAGGAACCTCCATATAACTCTTGGCTCTTTCAGGCACCTGAAAATTTTGATTTCCCAGCAGGTGTATCACTAAAATACCCCTCCTGCTCAACAAAGATTTCCAAAGAATTTGGGCAGCCTTGGCCACAAACTGTCAGAGGCAATCAGAGCCCTGAGTAGAGCAAAGCTCTTTGGGTCTGGATAGCCTAGAATGCTCTTGTCAAGCAGGGAAACACCCAGCCAAAGTCACAGTAGAAAGTCAAATTTCTTTTGCCCCTCCCCCCAGCCTTCACTTAGGCACTTGGACATTCTCTTCTGCAGCAAATGCAGACAAATTCAGTAACCGCACTGAAACTGCCGCTCTCCCAAGAACGGTTAAGGAACTCAGTCGCTCCAGTAAGAGTTTCATATTTCCGAGCACTTACGGGTACCGATGGGCAAGGGGCTGCGAGGACAGCCACCCTCCAAAAGCACTGTTGTCTTCTTTTCAGTCACTTCCACCTTAGAAGGCGACCTTGACGGTGAATCTTCGCAGTGAAAGAGAGGCAGAAACACCAGTGAGTGGAGATGAAAATTAGGCAACTTCACTACTGTACTGTGACTCCCTACGTGCACCCCTAAAAAGCCTCAAGTGTGTGGAGAGCCTGCAGAGGCTGGATCCAATGAGGCTTTGCACCAATGAAGACATAAAAAACCTATTGGAAAAAAACATGGGAAGCAACCCTGTCATGAGACCTCCAACTCATGCTCTTTCCCAACCCCACCTCACAGAATATCCAGCACCACATTTGTCAACCACTAATAATAAGGTGAACCTGCTTTTGGCTCCACATTCAGTACATAGAGATAATTTATCAGTGAAGAAAAAGAGTAAGAGTGGCAAAACGCTTAGTCTGCCATTACGCAGAGATTTTGAGTTGGGCCACAGAAGCTAGTCCCTCTCTCATCTCCCCCCAGACACAGGGCTGCATCAATTCCCTCCTCCAAGAATATACACGAGTATCCCACCTGCCACAAAACACTAAAGGAATGGCGATGACCCCCACTTTCCGAATCAAAAGCGCCATGCACAGGGTGAGCCCACATCAACCACAATGCACAATGGCTAAACAGTTTTAGGACTGCCCATGTGAGAGGCTGCAGGAGTATCACAGCTGAGTCTGGGCCCCCATAGTAGCCACCTGTATGAGATGCCTGTCACAGGACAGCCTCACCCAGTTTGCAGTCTGCCTTGGGCCGAGACTGAATGGTGGTGACAGTAGTCACGATGGTGCCATCAGGCATGATGGTCCGGTCCATCTCCACCTTCTTAGTGGGGGTGACACTGCTTCGCAGAGATGCAGCATGCTGAGCATTTATAGATGCAGAAGACTCCTGGAACAACAGCTACAAAGAATAAAGCACAGCTTAGAGAGACTTTCTTCCTCCTAGACATGAAATAAAGCTACTGCTATGGGCACCAAGAAGCCATCCCCACTACAATGTCAGTTGAACACAGGGAGGCTCAGGGACTGAGGGCCAGGCAACACTCCTCCTTAGCCTAAGTGTCTGATGGCCCCCAGCAACAAGCCCAGGTCTAATTACACTCAACTCTAGCTAGAGGTTCACCATGTGAATGCTTCTGGAACATGTGTTTATGCCAAGTTTATGGAGTCGTGAGCTCACCTCCAATTCAAAGGTAGCTTCAGCCGCCAGTGACCGCCCAGCTCCTGGGGCCAGTGAGCAGACCTGTCTCCCAGATGGTTGTTTGCCCAAAGAATCAAGCAATAGTGTGGCATGTGCCAGCACTACATCTGCGAGAAGGAACAGGAAAACAAGACACAGCACATGACCTCAGCACTTCAGATGTCTCCTAATCAAACCCTGCTTTTGGGAAGCAGCCCCGAAGGCCAACCACACAAATCCCAACTCTGGTAGCTTGCAAGTTTTGAGATGGGGAGGGGGCAAGCAGCACTCTTCCATTCTTCTTTACCCATCCAAAAATCAAGTCCATTAAACAGCTGGCCATTGTGCAGCCTCTATCAACAATAGGTGCTGCGGTTTCTCTCTGAGTTCAAATGAACAGATTTAAGAGCCTTCTGCAACGTTCTTCCAGTACACATAGGCAAATCCATGCATCCCTCTCTCAGCTTCAAAGTAGAGATGGATAGGACCATGGGAACATCCCAGGTATCAAAATGGAAGGTATTTCACTAAGAAAAACAAATTCCAGTTTCTTCATGCAGTCAGACACTCACATAGAGTTGGATATGAAAAACCTGTTGCAAAGTGCATTACACATCGCAGGCTCAAAGGTCAGACATTATGTATTTTTGTCTCCTCATTTTACAATCCCATCTTATGACTACCCATACTCACTTCCCCCTCCGTCACAGCTCCGCAGCACCTGTAGCTTCAGCTCTTTACTTCTTGGTCCCAACTCCCTGTTGAAACAGAAAAAGACACGCTGATATTAGGCATTCTTTGCAGAACAGCCACAGAGCAAAAAAACCCATTACATATCATCCCTCCCTCAAATCTCACATGCCTCATCACATTTTCCAAAGCTCCAGTACAAGTGCACTGCTTTAAAGGACACAACAAGGGGCAGCAAACTACACCAGAGAACTCTAGTTGGTATCCCCTGCAGGGCTGTGCAGGCTCTCAGTGGAACATGAGAGGACAATCTGGAGGCTGGGATTAAAGCTCCAGGCCTTCTGCACCAGCTGCTCGGACATGCTGCCCATGGTTAGTGCTTCTGCCCATCCAGAGCAGCCAGAGGAGTTGGAAATACGTATGCAAGCTGGGGCCACCCAGCCAAACAGGTAAGCCCAGCACACAGGCAGCACAAACATACACTGCTGCAGTGCAGACTTCATCTCTGTGCCATCCGCATCAGTTACTGCAGTGTAATAATGACACCCAGTGACTGTGCCAGTCTACCTCCGTTGTGCCAGCTGGAAGGAGGGCAGACACTTACAGAAAGAGCTCCTCATTCCACTCCATCTCTGCTGCTGCACTGGCACTGACAGCTGTCACTGGCCTCGTCCACTTCTGCTGGGGGGGGCTGTCTAGTTCTGCCATGCAGCTTATCTCCCCAACTCCTGCAACAGAGGTACAGAGCACATGCATGCACTCACCAAGCCGAGGCAGTGGCTTGGCAGAAGCACACCCCTTCCTTTCATTCAAACCGGCCCAAAACATCCACTCACTCCAGTCTCACCACCTGCATGCTTGTCCCTGTAGATCAGCAATGTTTTCATTCTTACCTCCCTTCCCCTGGCAGCCCAAGTTCAGCACTCGAAGATTCCGAAGTAGCAGCTTAGAGCACAGAGGGGCTGCTCCTACTCCAGACCGGGACTCTCGAATCAACTTACTGCTGGGTACCTGAGGAATGACAAGAGTGAGACTGGTGTCTTGATTGTTCACTTGCCAGCAGACAGCAGCAAGACACGGGACATTCTTCCTTGCATCTACTAAGTGGCTCCTCACACCAACACAGGGGAACATCCACAGGGATGCTGCAGATTCCTCAAGCTATCAACCTTCAGTGGGCCCTCATGTTATTTCAGATGGTAAATTTAAGGCAGACAAGAAAAGAGACAGACAAGAACGAGACTGCTGACTGACAGATTGACAACTGAAGATGACAAACTATGGACCATTCCACACCTGTAAAGCCTGCCCTGGACAGACCCTTCGTGTGCAGAGCAACAGAAAGGGTGCCAAACCAGAGATGCACTTCAGTCACTCTGGCTCCACCTCAACACAATCAGCACTCAGCATTCAGGAAACACGGCTGTCTACATTCAGCCCATATCTGGGCTAAACTACAGCCATTCCTCTATCAGCTGATGACCCCTCTGCAGCCAAGAAAGGGAATCACGAAAAGCATAGGAGATTCATGGGCTGAAATGAAAATGGATGTAATGAACTAGCTAAACTAATACCAATGCCAACATAAAACATATAGAATTATACTCGGCCCAGTCCTCAGGAGCAGACAAAGCAGGAGGAGGAGAAGCCCTGGGAAGAGGAGCTCCTCATCCTCAGCAAACCTTCATTTTTATAATGAGCAGAATGCTCAAGGTATGGGATACAACTGTTAGTCAGCTTGGGTCAGGCACCCTGACTTAAGCTCCCAATCAACTCCAAACTGCTAATGGCTTACCCTCCATGGCTGGCTTACGATTCTATCCCAGGCAACTCAGGATAAAGGTAAAAATGGAGCCGGCCTTCAGAACAGTTTCTAATTATCCCTACTCCCCGTGGCACAGTACCCCCAACTCCTAGCACAGGCCAGGATGCGGCTGTTGTCCAGAAGTTAGTCTCAACCCTTGGATTCATGCCTGAGTCTCCACCCTCAGATGCACCCCAGGAAATAGTGTTTGAGGCCCAAGAATGACACAAGAGCCTTACCACAACGGCTCCAGCAGTGCAGGCCTTCAGATTCACCATCATGGCTGGCTGCGTGCTGACAATGGTATCCTCAATCAGATCCTCTATGGTGGACAGATCCACTTGCCCTTCATTCTTCTCCCCACAAATCAAGAGGAAATGCAGGAAAGTCATAATGAGGCAGACGCATTTTCTTCTTGTACAGCTCTAACTGCCTATAGAGCCTCTAAGATGCTACACAGTCTTCCCAGTAATAACCTCTCAGGCACTCTTCCGGTATTTGCTCTCCCCAGTGCTTAAAGCTTTCATGTAACAGCTGCAGGTGAATATAAGTTCAGTAAATGAGATCAACTAAGTTTCTACATCTGTACTCTACCTGTTACAAATTTTGACAATATGGTTTTTACAGTTTGCCACATCCTGATCACTGTCCCTTTATTCAGGATAACAAACCAACCAAGTTATTTGCATCACAGAAGCACAAGCATGCCCACAGTCAGCTCCTTAAATAGCCATGAATCACAGTAACCTCTCAAAAGAACCCCAAACAAATAAACCAAGAAAAAACCAAAACATTGCAGCCCTACATCTGACAACAGCGGGAGTATCTACATAGACAGAAAGCCTTTTCTGCTATGCAGACTCCCATTCAGCTGTTACAGCAAACTCAAAAAGATGTCAGTACTGCCCTGGCCCTCTTAAGGATGCACTGTTTTGACAGAGCTGAGCTAGTATGATTCCAGAGCAAAAGAATGCCCTCCCTCACCCTAAAGGCTGGTTGCCAGCCTCTGCGCTCCACAGCAGCATTCCTCCCAGCTCAGTGCTGTTTCTGGCCATACCATCTTTCCTCTGCTCCCAGTGTTAGCCACTCACCTCATGAAGCTGAAGTCTTGGAAGAACCAAAAGGTTCAAGTCTGGTCTGTCCTTGAATGTCCATGACACCAAGAGACCTTCGTTCTGTATCTCCTCCAAGTGGATCTCCACCTGGCCCAGAACAAATATCCATACTCAGGAATAGCTTGTTCCCTTAAGTGCTTTTTGCCCTGCTTCAGATTCAGTAACTGAAAGGCCATCACACCAGTACAACAGTAAGACACAGAACATAAGAACAGAAGTGGTCCCTGGCCTAAATGAAGAAGCAGCTGCAGAAACCTCACTCCTTCGTAGTGAGATCTGGCTTCCTGGTTGCTTTTAGATGCCCAGGTAGCATTAGAATGAAAAGCAGTATGTTATTTTTGAAGTAAAAGTCTGCAAAAAAATGTGAAAGAGTGAGTCAGGCACTAAAACAGGGTATTCACTAAGCTACAGCAATTAACCATTGTTAAGCCTACTCATGGCCATTTCTAAGTTAGCAATGCATTTCTACGAGAGGATCCTCAGATATAAAAGTCATCCAGGTCACCAATAGCTCACCAAAATAAACCAGACTGTACACCATCCCATGTGTACAACACATAGTACAGCTGAAAAGTTGTACGCTCAGACATCTGAAAGGCATCACTAACACAACAGACAGAACCACACACAAAGAACTCCTGACCCAGTATCTCTAGTAAAAACAGGGGAATGAAAACTAATGTAGTTCTAAAGTAACCGACGGACTGACATTTATTTGCCAAGAACACAGAAGGTTTGTCAGCCAAAAGCAACAGATCTGGGACAGAGTGAGTAACCAACAAGAGGTGCATAAAAGAGGCAAGGCACATTTTGGGAATACAGTGAAGCACTTCAACCAACTGGCTCACAGTAACTTAAGCAGTATTTTGCAATGCAGCAGCAAGATCTCAATTACAATACCACACAAAATTCTCTACAAGAACAGCCAACCCAAAATTTCAGCAGAGGCAGACAAGGAGACCTAGAAAACACTTGTGAGTAGAGGAGCAATTTGATGAGGTATGACAAAGACCACCTGGCTCTCAGAGCTATGCAAAAATGAAATGCAGCCACAGCTGCTGCCTATGACTAGATCAGCAGCAGGCACACTGAACACCAAGGAGAGAGAGAGAAGCCATTTAAACAATCATGAAACTAAGGGACAAAATCAAACAGGGATGAGCTGATAAATGTAGGTTGCAAATTTGCGCTAACTCAAGTCCTCCTTCCTCTACTGGTATGGGACTAAGTAAAAAAAACAAAACAAAACAAGTTCAATAGCTAACTTTTTCAAAATATTACCTGAGCCTGCAGCACAGCCAAAGTGACATGATAGGTGTCCACAGAAACAGCAGCTGGGGACTGCTGAGTAACAGAGACAGGGAATTTCACAGCTTCAGCAGACAGACGGCAGGACAGCACCTGGTGAGAAAAGGAAGGAGATGAGTTTATAGCCATGGCAAGAGGCAACCCTGCGATGGAAAACCTCTAAAAGCAATAAGCAAGGTTTCAATCCATGGCAGGAATGAAACATCAGGCTTACTCCCAGACCCAGTTACACCTTGCAAACCTGCCATTTCAGACTCTGTATCTGAGGCAGTAAAGACACATGAGTGACAGGTACTCTCTTCTCCTCTCCACTGTACAACCCCAACAGTCGAGCTCAGCATCCATATACACACCTGGGGCTCCCCCAGAGCTCACTAATGTATAGCCCTGGCACCGCAATCTCACGAGCCTGTCAACTGTCCTCCAAATGCAACAACAGACTTCACCCAAAAGTTCCCTGGTTCCACCACCCCTGTCACACAGGACTCGGCAATCTGCGTAGAACGTACCATCAGTTGATGGAGAAACCCCACACTGTACAATTCAGAACAGCAAAGCCTTACCATGCTGTGGTCTGACTGCTCCTTGCACATCACATCACTTATATTTGCAGCTGGTGGTAACTGAGGACTCTCTTCAAATGTAATCTGCACCGAACTCTACAAAAGAGAACTCGGTTAATTCCCAATGGTCAAGGCATCCCAGATACTTTCAAAGAGAATGAGCAATTCTGACATCAGGCGCCAGAGACACTGTGGTCCTCTTCCATGAATTCGGCCAGCAGGCAGAACTGTCACACAATTCAATTCTACCCACCTTACCTTGTCTATACAAAGAAAGGAAACAGAAGGCTTGACACCGGTAAAACAAAAACATTCCCCATCCAAGGCTGGAAAAAGAACTCAAAGGTGGCTCATTATACAGATCCGCGAAGAAAGGACAGGCAGCCCCACTCGCGCATAAGTCACCGCCGCTT
>NW_009951820.1:912124-912976 GCF_000747805.2 Chaetura pelagica | reverse complement strand
CCGCCTTCTTCCGGCGCGGGGAGGGCGCGGAGCACAGCGCCCCCGCGCGACCCGGCGGGGACCCGGAGTGGCGCTGCCGCGCCGGGCCGCAGCTCACCGTGCCGTACCCTCCCGTGCTGCGCTCTGGAAGTCGGACCCGCTGCCGGAGCTCCCTCCCTACTTCCCAGCTACGAGTGAAAACGCATTTCATCTCACCCACGCTCCTCTTCAGCGGCAACCACTGCCCTGTCCACATCAGGCAGGCAGGACGCCACGAAGGTGGCATCGTTCCCTGCACCTACTACCAGCTCGGGCCACCCGCACTCTGGAGGGCAGGGAACAGCAATTCTGAGCACTTCTCACGGCAGCCCCGTCCCACAGCAGCAGGGGCTGGTGGCGATTCATCGCTGCTAGAGTCGCAGGGTCCCTGGACAACCCAAACACACGCACACACGTCCCCACTAGGCTGTGGTTTCCTTCCCTAGCGGTAACATGCGTCGGTCTCAAAGTATATTTGTCTCAGTTAAAGTTTCCACGGTCATTTTTGCAGAAGATCAGAGGCGAGTTCTCTCAACACAGCAGCAGCACAAAAAAACGTACGTTTTGCAGCTTCCCGCTTCGCTCACGGACTCTCGCCTGAACGCAACTTCTGTAGACAGAAACTGCGCCGCTCCTGCCCCTCCTCCCTCGCAGAAACAATCCCCTGAGGGCCCAAGAACTTGTACAGAGTCCCTACCAACCGAACCTCTCGAGTAAGACATTTTATTGTTTTCCAACATCTGGAGAAACGCGTGGAGCGAGGGAACAGACGGCCGTCCTATTTTCCGTGCTCGCGCATGCAGCCCGCGCCTCGGGAACCGGCCCGCCGCCTGC
>NW_009951820.1:907688-911496 GCF_000747805.2 Chaetura pelagica | reverse complement strand
GGGCCACTCTCACGCTGATCCCGGCCTTCAAGGACCACTTCCTCGCCGCGCGGCTCTTCGGTGAAGACCTCAACAAGGCCTCGCGGCGGCCAGTGTAAGTAGCGTTGCCCCGCCGGGCGGGACAGGGACCGGGATCGGGTGGGCTGACTCCCCGCTTTACCTTCCTTTCAGTCCCGAAGCACAGGGTGTGATCAGCGGGGCCGTGTTCCTGATTATCCTCTTCTGCTTCATCCCCATGCCCTTCCTGAGGTGCTTCGTGGAGGAACAGTGCGCAGCCTTCCCTCACAATGAGGTGAGGCTTGCCCGGCACAGGGGGTGCAGCAGGCACAGACAGGGGGTGACCGCCGGTAACGGGCGTCGTGTTCTCTGTCTCGCAGTTCGTGGAGCTCATCGGTTCGCTCCTCGCCATCTGCTGCATGATTTTCCTGGGCTTTGCAGATGATGTTCTGAACCTACGCTGGCGCCACAAGATCCTTCTTCCTACCATGGCTTCCCTCCCGCTGCTCATGGTGTACTTCACCAACTTTGGGAACACGACCATTGTGGTGCCTAAGCCTTTCCGGGTGCTGCTGGGCATGCACCTGGATCTGGGTAAGTTACCAATCACCAGAAGCCATCATCCAAGCAGCAATCAATCAGTGGAAAGGGTCGCCTGATGGCACTTGGTGCTGCAGAGGGAACACACAAAGGATTTGCCTAGGGAACCAGCCAGGGGGCACAACTCCACCCATTAAATATGAGGCTGGAAACTGAGCACAGCCATCATTGTCTATTCAACCATGCATAGATGGGCACCAGTCGTTTTTCCAGGATTCTAGCGATAGGATTGAATGCCAGGTGCACATAGCACTTGGTTGCTGACACCATCGTGAACGGGCAGACGCAGAGCGCTGCAGTCTGCTGCTGTGTCGCAAGAGTTTGCTGCAATTGCTATCTTGTATGTACACATACACATGACAGCTGAGTCACAGAAGGAGTGATTTCTTCTTTGTAAGCTACTGATGCCAAGACTCCCCAGGGTCACTAGGATAGTTGTACAGAGCAGGAAGCAAGAGCTTCAGGGATTGGGACCAGGGCCTGCTTTGCCTATGAATACTAAAGCACTTGGCTTGCTCTGATCTGCAGGTATCCTCTACTATGTGTACATGGGCCTGCTAGCAGTGTTCTGCACAAATGCCATCAACATTCTTGCTGGAATTAATGGAATTGAAGCAGGACAGTCTCTGGTGATAGCTGCTTCCATTATGATATTCAACATTGTGGAGTTAAATGGTAAGGAAGATAATATAGATAATTTGATAATTTGTGGGTGAAAAAAAGCAAAGAAAGATTTCACTATGTGGTATTACTAAAAGTCAACTAGTCCTCTCATCACAAACACTTTTTTTTTTTCTATAGGGGATTATCGAGAAGATCATATTTTTTCTCTCTACTTCATGATTCCCTTTTTTTTTACCACGCTGGGGCTGTTTTACCACAACTGGTAAGAGGATGTACATTCAGAGTTTCTTTAGAAACCTCCTATTTCCTTTCTCCATTTTCAAACAAACAAAATCACTTACCAATGTGCAGGCAGGCCAGTGGAGTGTAGACAGGCTTCTTGCCAGAACCAAGAGCACAAAGTATCGCTGCTCCAGTAGCTTTTCCTGTTATTAGAACAGTTTTGGTGACACCAGCTCACCAAAATGCACAGAATACACCCCCTCACATCTCACTAGCTGTTTTTTCATACCATATTCTCAGCTGTCGGTCCCAGTTCTTCACATAAATACTGGCAATTGTTGTTTGTACTATGTAGATGATCTGCAGTTTCCTCTTGGCCCCTAACTTGCCACATGGGAATACACTCTGATTATAAAGTCATTTTCACAGCAACAGTGATTGTGACAGGCCTTTGCTTTTCTGCTCTGGATTGCAGGTACCCATCTCGAGTGTTTGTCGGGGACACTTTCTGCTACTTCGCTGGCATGACCTTTGCTGTGGTGGGGATCTTGGGGCACTTCAGCAAAACAATGCTCCTTTTTTTCATCCCACAAGTGCTGAACTTCATCTACTCTTTGCCTCAACTCCTCCAGGTCATTCCTTGTCCCCGTCACCGGCTGCCAAGGTAATGTGCCTGAGTGGCCTATACCTGTACCACAGAATGTGCCTTTTATCTCAAACACCAGCTGAGAAAGGTGGTGGTAGGTGCCCTTTTTAAGAGCTGTCAAAGTTTTATAGTTAAAAGTTAGCAGGCTCCCTCTGCTAGATACCGTCAAGTCACATAGTAGAAGTTTCTCATAGAACGTTTCTGACCACCCCACCCCAGATACAGAAGAGTGATCTTTAACAGTGTTAGAATATGATTATTCTCAGCTACACAACTGAGAGAAAATTATACAGGCTGCTTTTAATGTTCTTGCAGTAGGATCTGCTAAGAATTCAGAGTAGCAAGCATTGTATGGCACTATGCCATATTGGTGATTGTCTCTAAAGATGTTAAGTTCTTCTGTTTTATTTTTTTAAATGTACAGCTTTATGCATATACTGGGGAGCGTGCTGGGGAGGAATCTCCTCACTCTGCCCAATCTGACAGAATAGGTATCGGCAGCTGTTGTTAAGCATATGAGATTATTCTTGCTTTTTCCACCAATAGATTTCCTTCTCTGCTACTCAGCTAGGGATATAAGTCTGCTAACAGAGTTCTGTCTGTGTCCTTGCTCTTATCAGGACTAAAATTTTTATTTTAGGCTCAATCCTAGTACTGGGAAGTTGGAGATGAGTTACTCCAAATTCAAAACAAAGAGCCTGTCTGCCCTGGGAACAAACACTCTAAAGGTAACACCTGGAAAACATTCAAAATCCAGATGAATTTTGAGATGGTCATCAAGTGAGAGAGGAACAGGATAGGAGGGAATGCAGATCAACTGGGTTCACTATTTCCTGGCTCAGATCTAGAAGAAAATATTCTGCTCAGTCCATCTCCATCTCTCATAGTCACTCCATTCTGTTAATAATTCATCTTTCAAAATAACCACACATGGCAATGTCCCAGGTCCGTCATAAGCCTGTCCTGTCTTTTCAGTAAGCAGCTTCAGGGATGGGACAGCAAAAGGGGTCTTGAGCAGAACCCACAGCGAACAACAAACATACCGGGTGAAACAGCGTATAATGTTTCTTTCCTCAGGTAGGCCAGATCTTGCACATAGTAGATGTGAGGAGTGGAACGGATGAAGATGGTGAATACACTGAGTGCAATAATATGACGCTTATTAACTTTGTTATAAAGCTGATTGGACCCACCCACGAGCGAAATCTCACTCTCCTGTTGCTTCTCATTCAGGTCAGTCAAATGGTTCCTCCAGTAGAAAGATGTACTTTGTAAGAGAAATAGTCCAAATCAAGAGTTTTGAGGGGAAACAGTGGAGTAAAGTATCATGCTCTTCACGCAAGACGCAGTTGAGCTGTGGACCCTGAGGAGAATGGGAGATTTACACATCTTAAGGGGAAAATAGACTGCTCCCCATTCCCCGCACCCCTGTTCACTAAAAACTGATAAATACAAAGTCCCCAGGCTAGTTTGAGAGGATTCCTAAGGCACAAACCCTTGGATGCTATAAAACTATTGGGAAAGCAGAGCGCCTTGTCACTCTGACCCAGTACAGCCTTTTCCTAAACTATTTAACACACTGATGTTTCTGTTGTCTGTCTTGATTTGTACCTAGGTCCTGGGCAGCACAATTGCATTTTCAATCCGGTACCAGCTAGTGCGCTTGTTTTACGATGTCTGACTGGGCCGTTTGGAATAGGGGAAAGAGATGTACCCGCC
>NW_009951820.1:905478-907536 GCF_000747805.2 Chaetura pelagica | reverse complement strand
TCCCCCTGCCAGTCCATTTTCTCCAGTTGCTGACCAAATAATTGAACCAATCTTACTCGGGCCCTCTGAGAACCTCAGGATACCTCTCAAAATGCAAGCAACTGCTCTGCATGGGCCAGTCCTGAACTGTAATAATCTTTTCTCTGCACACAGAAGGCTTTTGTCTGATTCTGCTGACAGAAAAGATTCACTGCTACCTGGACATCGCTGTTACCGGGAATACCTTTCAGAGGGGAAGTCAATGACCCACATGTTTACTCACAGCACTTGGGGAAAGCAGGAAAGGTGAAATCTCTATACATCTAACAAGCATGTTACTCTTCCCCAACAGAGAAAACAGGAACTTCGGGTTTTATGAGACTGTACAGCAGAACAAGTAAACCAGAATCCACTCGTGTCTCCTGCCTCTGGTCTAGGGCTATAGAGTAACGTTATAAACCACACCCAAAACTCAAAGCGCTCTGAGAATAACTCATGGTGCCCTTTCCCCTTCAGTGCTTTGCCTCAGGAATACCGACATGCAGCAAAACTGGTGCACAATGCACCTCCATGGCCCTGTACCCTGCTAGGGGGCTGATAATTTCTGCAGCACACTCCCTCCTCTTTCGCAGCTACCAGGAATGTTCCCACTGAAGGGTTTTATGTCTGAACGACTTTATCATCTGCCTGCCTGTGGAGTAGGATACATCTAGAACAGACAAGCAGAGTAAGGACTGCTGTGTCCTTGCATAACACAGGACAAGTAAAAGCCTTAGATTAAGATGGAACCAGGCTTTATATGATTTACATAGCAGTACCTGGCACCATAGTTCAGCACAGAATTGCTAGCTACCTGACAGAAACACACCTAACAGCCATTGGAGTACCAGGTTAAAGAGTCTGTGGGAGATTAATGGGAGCAAAAAGCAAAATAATTCAGCAACAAAGATAGGGATGCCGTGATGGGTAACAGTAGAAGTTGCTGAGTCCAGTACCTTGACAGATGCAAGGGTGCTGCATCTCCATTTACCCAAGTCCAGCCAGTAGCAAGCTTGGGAATTTACTCTCAGGAGGGGAAAATGCATTTTCAGCAACACAGATCAACGCAGAAAACAAACAGCACTCATGTGAATGGCACAACTGGCCGAGTTCTCTTCTTCCTATCTAACCACTCAGTTTAGAAGTCTGCTAGTAAATATATTCATATGAATGTATATGCTTACACACATACACAAACAAATCCCTTCAGTAGCTGATTTTAAACACTTGGTCTGTCCAGCAGCTAGCTGCTGGATTTTCTGGTACTGGGGCATATCAGCAACTGAGGTCACAGTACTACTCTACTTGCTCTTAGTCAAATCTCCTTACCTAAAGAAAAAAAAATGATCTCTGCTAGCTCATTCAGATGCATGGCCTTCCAGTATCCAGCCAGACATCCACCTTATTTTCTCCATTAAGCTGGTTTAGACCTACCTCCCATAAAGCAACCTGCTGATCCTGATCTCTCCCATATCTGGTCTTGAGTACCTGGATCCAAAGCCTATTATCCTGCTCCCTTAGTCTGGCTCGTTCACTAGCAATCACGCACACTGGCATTTTACCCCAGCCGCGGTCGGCTGCCGCACATGCTCCAGTCTTCCCATTTGCTGGTACTACACACACACATTGAAAGGGGCTTTCACCTGGGACCTGACACCAGCTGCTGGCGCTCAGACCTCCAGGCATACATATGCACTGAGGCTGCCTCCCCCTGGAGAGCAACTAGAAACGGAGTTCAGTGGAACGAGACAGACTACAGAGATAAAAGCTACCAATCGGCAATACCTTCACACACGACCACAGCGCAAGCCCTGCTGCGGGGGGCGGTGGCCGGGGGGAGGAGCCCGCCCCCTCACCGCTCCCCCCCGGCCCAGTTCCACGACCCCCCGCCCCCTGAGGCGGTGCGTCCCAACTGCCTCAGCACGGTATGAAATTGGCGCCCTACCTTCCTATTGGCCGGTCTCCCTCGCCAATCGGCTCGGGGCAAGCGCTGCAGCATCGCACAGGCGGCCAGTCAGCAGAAAGTCCCACCCCCCAGAG
>NW_009951820.1:894609-905008 GCF_000747805.2 Chaetura pelagica | reverse complement strand
ACTAGGGCGGCCGGCCCCGACTTCCCGGTTTCACACAAAGGCCCTTTTCAGGGCCACCCCCATTGCTCACCGGGAGAGCTGCGATCCGCGGGGAGGGGGGAGGGGAGCGCGTCTGTCCAGCCCCGGTGCTGGGGGCGGTGCCGGACCCGCGGGCCCGGAGCGCTGGCGACACGGAGCTGGAGTCCGGTCGGAAAGGCCGTCAACAGAAAAGCTGCTCCGTAAAGACTTATACTTAATCTGGGTGCTTTTAATTCATCTGTATTTATCGTCTGTTACATTCGGTGGGTGTTGCATAGAGAATAAACGATGCTTCATTTCCAAAACGGGACCGCAGTGAGGGGCCGTTTCAGTGTTTCCACAAGGCACTGTAGCACATAAGCCCCACGGAGAGAATGGCGACCAGGCAGTAAGTGAGGATTCATGGTAAGGGGCTAACAGTTACAGAGAAAGGCACAATAGCACAATTTTGGGCTGCCTCTTCAGTTCCCCATTGACAGGTTTGTGCAGATGAACGACTGATTAGTTTGCCTTGTATGCTTGTCTACACGGGTAGACTGGCTACCCACTTAATACTGGCTGATGACAAATTTGCATCCAATAACTGCAAACTTAGTGAACTCCTTACCTTAAATAAGTTCTATGAAGAACACAGCATCTCTGCTACCTCACTAAGAGGAATCCTGTATTTGGAACCTAATAGCATTTTCAGCATGCTGGTAAGTAAACAGGCCCAAATAAGCTATTAATGGCAACTGAAAGTCCCGTCAGCACATTATAGCGCTTTAGTACTGTCATGGTTGAGTCTCTGATTATAGTCTGTAATGACTGCCTTGCTCCTAAATGGAATAGGAGAACCTACAGATTTTTTTTTTCTTCCTAGCTACAGAAATTGAACAAACTTCACAGAGACTACAATTTAGTGAAATGCAGAGGGAAGACAACCCTGAACAGCATAAAGCACCCAGGTTAGTTACCTTAATATTTCAAGTTTTTGTGCCCAAATGCCATATAAGCCTGGTGTGAACATTTAAATAAATCCCTTCCTTCAAAGGAAGATGATAGTGCAGCTGCAAATACTTGCTAGACTTGTAGCAATCATGCTGACCACGCCCCCACAGGTTTAGCGGGCATCATTCAGCTGCCTTGCCACACTAAGGATATGCTTAGCTCCCTTGCTCAGAAGTAAACTAGCTAGTTCCACACCAAGACCCTCTGCAGCTTCCTGGGCCTGACGGGGGACATTCTTGGCTGTGATGCCAACGTGCTGCGCATCATCATTTGGTCCATCTTCACTCTGGAATACAAACACCTCAACGTAAGGCAGCAGGAAGAAGTGGGCAATTAATAGATTAAGCCACATGTGAAATGGGGTGAAATCTATGGTGTGAGGAGCCTTCAGAGCTGTGCTGCTGCAGTTTTCAAGGTACCAGACCAAAAATAATAGATTTCAAAAGGTCTGGTTTTGTCATTCAGATTTAGATTTGAACCCACTGTGGTTCACATACCTGTAGGGGGTAATTAACACTGGTCTGCATGGTCTCCTTCAGGCTATCAGATCCATCCAAACTGTAGACTGCACCTGTCAAATACAACTTGGAAAGACATATGAGAGGGATCAATACCACATTAATGAACAACCAGAAAGCCAACTACCCCCTTATAAAAAAAACCCCAAACACCCAATGTACAAAGCTAAGCCTGCAAGGGAAGGCTTTTGTAGTGCAGGGAGATCAGCAAGAATAGCAGTATGATACAAGTATGAGACAAGTAATCCCTATTAAGGGAAATGCAAATTCTCAAGGAAAAAAAACGGACTTTTTTTCTAGCTTCCTGCTTCCTTAATCACACTCAGTTTTGTACAGACATTTTTTGGGGTCAGAAGCGAGGTTTTCACATGTTGGGGCAACACTACCTTTAACAAAGGGGTGGGGAGGGGGGAAAGGCATTTTCTAGAAGACAGAGCTTTAGTAGCCAAATCCATTCTAATACTCCTGCTTTGGGCACAGAGCTGGGAGGCTCCAGTCAGAAGCCTACCTACTCTAATTGGCTATAAAGATAACTGGAGTTACATTCAGGGAAGGATCAGGGAACACAAAAAAGCCTCAGAATAGGTTTGCAGAAATAATCACAGTACTCCTCACCTGGCCATCTTTCAGCACGCTGTTTACAGCAACAGGGACGCTGCATCCACCCTCCTAAAATAGAAAACAGGGTCTACCTGACACATTCAAAGCAGACGCCCCTCTGAAAAGCTTAGGCTGCATACAACCCCACCTAGTGCTCTTCAGGTCCTTCATGATTCAGAACTAATCTCTACTTCCCAGTTTTAGGAAAGCATAGCAGATTTCCCACACTGTGGCATCGGGTCAATCATCAGTAGTATTGACTACTGGAGGCAGAAGAACAAGGACATCACACCTACCAAACGTTTCATAAAGGCCCTCTCAGCAATGCAGCAGAGCACAGTGTCTGCATCATGCAGGGCAGATACCATATTCAGTATCTCTTGATCTTTGGCACGAACTTCCACTGCTAAGGCACCCTATGAGAAGAAACACACAATATCATCATAATTGTTATTAATAATTAATAATAATAATTCCTTTAGTTCCTGCATCTTTGCGTGCACTGAGCACTGATCATGAAACAGAACTCAGAAGCTTGGATGCATTTCAACAGGGGAGTGATGGGTAGACCTTCACAGAAATTAATTGCAAAACAATCCACCAGTTACAGAGACATCCTAGAGCAGCTGCTGTAAAGGAAATACAGAACTTATGCCAGCCAGTTGTTCAAGATCATGCTCTCACCTCAAGCCATTCTAGAACCTCTCTGTTATGACTGCATTTATAGAAACACACACTCCAATGTCCTTTTGTGATGAGAAGACTGGATAAATCCAAGCTTCCTAAACTTTTCTCACTATACAGTGCTGAATAAGTAATAATGTCAAAGCTATTATTTCCTAAACTGGAAACAGGGTAAGGGAGGGGAAGAACTGCACAGTGCTTGACAAACACACACATAATCAAAATCACTATTCAAACTGAATTTGCAGATTCATCACTTGCAATCAGGAATGCATAGCCAGCTCAGGTTTAGTGAGTTTGACATCCACTGTACAACACTGTGTAAATTCACCCACCCGGCCAGCGTGGGCTGGAACAGTTTGCCTGTCTAGAAACAAGATCACCAAGAACGTGCTCCAAGGTGGGTGCTTCAGTTAGGACGCCAGGCATAATGGAGAATAAAGGAGCATCAAAGATACTGCAGTGACTCTGCACCATTATCCCAGTACAGCACAGCACCGACTCTGCCCTTTATCTGCCACATTGCCCCAGCATGCTTGTGCCACACAGTCCTTTTACCATTGACTGTTTTCCCCCTAGTGACAGAAATCAGCCCCATCACACCGGTAAGAGCTGACTGCCATTCTTCCCACATGCTGTGCCTAAAACAGTGTAAGAGACAACAAAGGGGATCAATGTCATAGTTCTTTGGCAATCAACACATGAGAAGTACTCAGCACAATTAACTACTCTGATGCATCTGCTGCCAGCTTTCCATCACAGTACTGTTGACTACACGAAAGTTGAAATGTACCTGTCCAACAGCATAGAGACAGTCTTCAGGGGTTAAGAGCTGGAAGAAAACAAAATCAGAATTAACTCAAGTTGCACTGTTCAGCATATAGAAAGCATGAGCCAAATTCTATGCTGACTTCTAACATTAATTAATTTTGTGCCTGAACAAGATAGGACAAGAGGCAGTTGTTTTAAACCACAGGGTTTAAAAATAGCATGGGGGTTGGAACTAGATGATCTTCAAGGTCCCTCCTTCCAACCCAAACCATTCTATGATTCCCTGCATGTGCAGGGACACATCCCACTAGACCAGGTGACCGAGTTGCTCAAAGCCCCATCCAAGTTGGCCTTGAACACTTGCATCCATCACCTCGCAAGCTGTTCTAGTGTCTCACCACCCCCACAGTAAAGAATTTCCTCCTAGTGTCTAACGTACATCTATCCTCCCCCAGTTTAAAACCATTGCCCCTCGTCCTCTCAATACACACTCTTGTAAAAAGTCCCTCCCCATTTTTCCTGAAGGCCTGCTTCAGGTACTGGAATGAGTTCCCCACGTAGCCTTCTTTTCTCCAGGTTGAACAGCCCAAATTCTCTCAGCCTGTCTTCATAGAAGAGGTGCTCCAGCCCTCAGATCATCTTCATGGCCCTCCTCGGGACTTGCTCAAAGAGCTCTGTGTTGGGGGCTCCAGAACTAGATACAAAACTCCAAGTGGAGTCTCACGAATACAGAGAGAAGGGGCAGAATCACCTCCCTTGACCTGCTGGCCACACTTATTTTGTTGCAGCACAGGATACAATTGGTTTTATGGGCTGCAAGTGCATACTGCCAGCTTTTCATTGACCAACACCTCCAAGATCTTTATCCTCAAGGCTGTTCTCAATCCATTCTCTGCCCAACCTGTATTTCTGCCTGGGGTTGCCCCAACCCAGACAGGACTTTGCACTTGGCCTTGTCGAACTTCATGAGGTTGGCATGGGCCCACCTCTCAAGCCTGTCAAGGTGCCTCTGGATGGCATCCGTTCCCTCCAGCGTGTCAACCATACCACATAGCTTGGCATTGTCAGCAAATCTGGAAGGATATTGCAACTAGAGGATCTTTAAGGTCCCTTTCAACCCTAACTATTCTATGCTTCTATGACCAAAGAAATAATCATCTCCCCTTTCCCATGCCTCAGTATTTTCACCCCTAAAGTGAAATAATGTATTTTCCTTCCTCCTGGACTGTAACACTTTGTGAATTAGCTGATCAGAAAAATCCTAGTCATGCACACCACCGTATTGCTAGACAAGTAATGTGCAATGCTGGGAGACATTCAGATTACAAACTGCTATTGCACCCTAGAAAACCAAGCAATATAGATTTCTGTATGAAGAAAATAGAACCAAACAAACAACAACAAACCGCCCCCCAAAGCACATGGAATCACGAGCTGACATGGCAATTAATTCAGCAGACTGGATGCTCATCTTTGAGAGGACCAGCACCAAGTGTTAAAGGCAAACACCAATGGTTTGGCTGAACACTGTATTTTATGTTTTGCTGTTCCCCACCTGACCAATGCGATTCTCCCAGCCCATTCTCTTCAGCCCAGCAGCAGCCAGGATGATGGCACTGAAGTCTTCTTTCTCATCTAGCTTCTTTAAGCGGGTATTTAAATTCCCTCTCTGCAGAAGTGGTTAAGCAAGCATACAAACAGTAGGCAAACAGTCCTATAACCACTTAACATTCACTTGTGTGTGTTTACAGAACGTACAGAATCCAACAACCCCCATATGGGAATCAGAGTACCATCCTGAAAGAAGTGTCTGGACAATTGTTTATTTAAATAGAAATGTACTGAGTATGATGGAGTATCAATTCAAGCACTGTTTCGATTCTAGGTTTTGCAGTAAGTTACCTTGTCCTGTTTGCAGCTTTAACCAGCTCCCATGTTTGCCAGGAAAGGATACAATATCCCTGAATTCTAACTGAGGGAACTTCTTTTTCAGCTGGGCTGCTCTCCGAAGTGAACTGGTTCCGATCACACTGTGGGGAAATCAAAATCAATGAAACACAGAATACTCCCACACTTACCTCCAGCCAGAGACATGTCAGAGCATCCAAGGAAACAAATAACTTTTTTTTTTTTTTTTTTTTTAATTTAAATGAAGATCCAAGAACCTGTCAATTATTTATATCCTCTCAGAAGAAACAAAACCACTCTGTGAGTGGAATTCATCAATGATAGAAAGGCAGTGGGAAGAGAACCTCTGGACACAGTAGGGCACATAACAAAATCACAGAAAACATCCAGTCTGGGCATCAAGCATTTCCTTTCTATGGATGGATGTTACTATTTTTTTCTTGGTACCCTGGAACCTAATCCAGACATGATTTTCCCACTATCCAGAAGTCAGAGTCTAACTAGCTGTGATAAAAACATAATTTATTTTATTTTAACATAGAAAAAAAGAGTCTATAAAAGTTACTTTGATTAATTTCACAGACATGTCTCAGACCAAAGACTCCAAGAACTTCTATGAAAAGGCAGGGAACCCTAGTCAGGTAATTCAAAATGGAGAAACCATTCATGCTCTCAGCAGAACCAAGAGCAATGTCAAAGGAATCCTAAAAGAAATCAGAACTGGCTGAGTGAGAACGTAAGTACAGCTCAGGACCATGCAAGCTAAAATACTACAAAGCCCCTCCTTTTGCATTGTAAACATTCCCGTGCAGTAAGCACACTGCAAAGGAGCAAGAATTCACTCTGGAGACTTTGATAAGAAAGGGTCTAACTCGAGCAAATATTTCATCACAGACATGGCTCGAGAGATTCAGCCTCACTGGGGGTACAGCACTGCTCTCTCCAGCCAGCTGCTTCACTGTAAGGTCCAGGCACAGCCAACAGAAGGGCCTGTAAAACCACGGCAGGATAAAGCAAGGAGCTCATTCACTTGGTGCTGGGTAATATCAACCAACTTCTCCCTTCCATTTCTATACCTGACTGTCTTCCCCTTCCGTTCCCCACTTACCTCTTTTCAGGAAGAAGGCTCAGTGTTTTCCCACAGTTTTTGGGATGAAAGACAACAGCATCAAGTGGGTTTTCCCTTCTGCAAAGTAACACACAAACAGAATGGCTGACACATCACGTAACAAAAGGCTGCTAACTTAAGAGTTCTCTGTTGGTCCCCAGAGGAACTGACTCTGTCTCCAAAATACCCCAACAACATTCTAAAAGCAAGAATTGTCACCAAACTTGCTGGCTACTAAACACTAGGACAACCCTAATGTTGTCAGTGTTTCAGAGCTTCATCAGAGGGTGGTCAAACTATGAATAACTAGAGGGACCTGAGCTGCCTTTGCTTTCCTACCATTACCAACACTGTAAAATGCAAGTCCCTTGGAGAATCAAGCCTCACATCCACGCTTACTTGCAGACAGCACCGATGGTAAAGCCAGGAGGAAGAGAAGTTGGCAGATCCTTCAAGGAGTGAACCACGAGATCAACTCTAGAGATTAGAGGACAGTAATCAGTGAACTGATGGTTGAGCTCATGTGGCACCTACCAGAGACGCTACCTTCCTCCCAGCAGCGCTGCAAGACACATTACTACAATCAAGGTTAAATGAGGGGAAGATGCTGGAGATGTTCAGATGGAGAAACTCAAACCAGCATGCAACCAGTACATTGCCTGGTAGCACACAATCTGAAAATAACAGCTAGTCAAAGTAAATCTGCTTTGTTATAAGGACTATAAACATTGTAAATGCTTGACTCTCTAGTATTTTTCCACTGACTTTACTTGAAAATGCACTGTCACATCTCCGCATGTCAGATACAGAAGAGTGTATTAGTTTCTAAACCTACTCAACTAAGACATAAGCATCACTGCAACCCTCCTCATCAGAAAAAGAGAAAAAGAAGAAAATACACTAATACATCTCTGCTCCAACAGAAGCCTGAACTAAGTTTTTCTGTGGTAAGAAGTGTCCTGGTTTGAACCAGGATGAAATTACCCAGAAAGCAGAACAACTTTGCTATGCCCAATTCTCCTGCACATTTAGAGTGCAAATATGCGTATAAATGTTAACATGATAACACTAAATACATTATGCAACATGTTAACACCATCCAAAGTACTTTAAAAAAAAAAAAATACTTGTAAGAGGGAATTAGATTAGATTACATGCTCTCTCATACACACATAACACACAAATCACAGAAAAAAAAACGTAACTGGGGCAGACCAAGCGACACAACTGCACTTCAAAGCCCAGGGTAGAGAGGGATTAAGAAAAACCAACGAGACAATGATTTATCAAAGGATTTCTTAGCCAGAGAGGTACCAAAGAGAAGCAAAGTAGATCACATACACAGATGTCATAAAAGCACCACAAATGCCAGAGGAGGAAAAGAATGAGCTCTTACTCATTTCTTTCAAGTGCATTTTCTAGCTCTTTGGTGAAGAGGCTCTTCTCCCCAATCTATACATAAAACAGAGGAACGTGAATCACAAAAGAGAAATCTGCAAACCTATAATCAAATACAATTACTTCTATTTTAGAGGAAGAAGAGAACCTTTACCTTGGAAAGTGCTGTATCCAAGATCTTGTCTCCAGTGGTTGACATAGCAACTGCTCAGAAAGACAGCACAGATAAAACATAAGGCTGGTCAGAACAGGCTGGGCCCACATAACAAGCAGTACAGCATCATGTGGCACTGCGTGAACGCAGACGCAAGACGAATCTAAGAGCAATTCATTTCTAGAAATACACTGCACTCAAAACAAGTGAAATTGAGACTTCTTTCACAGTAGTCAAAAACAGAGCAAGGAGAACCAAGACAGGTTTTGGGAAGGGTCAACTGAAGGGAAATTGCCAGGATCTTTCTCTGGAGTGCCAGTAAACAGGAACTCAGCAGGTCTCTTCAGTGCAAGGCTGGGCTGCTATTACTCCTGTGCTGTTAAACACCTCAAGCCCTGGATAAGAAAATGTCCCTAATGTACAGTGGGGCATGGCCAGAGCAACACAAAGTTCTCAAATGAAGGCGATGTAATACCATCAGCATGGCACACTCAGAGTTTCATTCATCAGGAGCTTACAAATTCCACCTTTCTCCCCTTGAAGAAACGCTCAGCCACACAACCTAACTGAATTCAACTGGCACTCACTGATAAGTGGCTCCTGGTGACAGCACTCTACACACACCTCTTGCACACAAAGATAAGCAGCTGGCTCCTGCTGCTGCCTACCCCAGGGCAACAGCCAAAACAACTCACCAATCTCGAAACTGAAGTCAGGGTATAGCTCACGGAGCATCTCAACTACGCTGTCAGTCTGAATTCGGGCCAGCTGCAACAAAGCAGAAAGCAAAGCCCAATACAAAGAGCACATCATCCATACAGTAGCTAGAGAGGATTTTGCCATTCTTCAGTGGTCAGGCATGCGTGACCTCTGCATTCTCTACATTGAAAACATTAGAATTAAGTAGCCTCAAGTAAAATCACTCATATGTTCAAAATTCTTTGAACCACGTGAACTCATACCATGACCACAGAATTCCAAAGAACTTATTTTGTCCCCTAAAGTGGCAGAATAACACCCAGTGCTGTTATGAGCAACTACAGCAGAAAACTGTGCATAAGGATTCACACACCCTACTCCCATACGCTCCCAGTCAGAAATTTAACTTCTCATTACCACCTCTGAGCTGTTATTCATAGACAGCATTTACCCTCCCAACTTGGAGCTGCTTGGTTTCACCTCTGCAGATTGCAGTTACTGAAAGATGCCCGCTCATCAGCAAGCAAGCAGAAAGGTAAGCAAAATAATCCTCCTCCTGCTCAGAAAAAAAACAAACAAGTCATATTGCATGCCAACTACCCTCTGCTTTTTCTAATATTAATTTTACCAATACTGCAAGTTTGAGGAGAAGCCAGTTGGATTTCACTGTGCTACAGGGAAGTCTATATTTACCATCAAATATGATGCTCTCTTCAAGATCAGAGCTCTATTTAAAGGTTCTACAGACAAAAATAAAAGTAAGAGCTTAGGTCTACATGCACAGCAAGCAACAGATCCTAAAGAAGTGAACAAAAAAACATTCCCTTGCATCCAGAACAACTGAAGAAAAAAAAATAAAAAGAGTCATGCTAACTTGATCATTTCACACACACATGCAGCAGACTCAAGCAACTGCAAGTAATTTTCTGCTCTTCTCCCACTGATAAGACATGCAGCCTGGGACAATTAACTTTGCTCTCAGAACTGGAGCTTCCCCAGTTATAAAACAAGTCCAAGTAGCCTCAGGTTAGAAAATGAGGCAGTATGCACACAGGGCTGTTCCCTGCCGTGATACCTGTATGTAACAACTTCTTGACAGTTCAGAATCCTTCCTAGAACATACCACCAGAATGAACGTGATTATCTCTAAACAAAGCCATGAAGGACATTTATCTCCCTTTGCCTCCTTGCTGCAAGCAGCTGGCAAGAGATAGGCACTCTATCTCTGGACACGTCCCTTCCCTGTCCTCAGTGTGGACTGAAGCCATGAGTCGTTGGGGGTTTTTTTGTTGGTTTTGGTTTTTTTTTCTTTCTTTCTTTCTTTCTTTCTTTCTTTTTCCAGCCGCCCTAGAATTGCTGCAAAACTCATTCAAGTTAACAAGTCCACAGCAAGACCCCTTTTATGCCAGGACACTCGCACCCTAACCTTCGTTAACTCGACCCGGCAGTGCTACTCAAACCTGACCATCACTTGGCTTCCGAGGAAGCGTTTTCAACACTTGTTCCCGGAACCCCAGAAAGCAACCGACCGCGGGAAGCTCAGCGCCCCTC
>NW_009951820.1:885215-894195 GCF_000747805.2 Chaetura pelagica | reverse complement strand
CCCGGCACTCGCGGCACTGCCCAGTTCGTCCGGTTTATTTGGGTCCGAGGGACAGAGCAGGGTAGGGGGGACAGCCCACAGCCCGCGCGGAGGGACCCGAGCACACAGCGGGGACCCCGAACACCGCGGGCAGGGTCAGGTGCTGCGCTTGGTGTGGATGAGCAGCTCCCGCTGCAGGCCGGCCTCAATGGTGGTCGCCGCCCTTCCCGTGGGCAAATCAGTGATAAGGGTGAGCTTGTTGAAGACGCCGCGACCAAAGTAGTCGGCTACAACAGAGAAGCCGTCGTTGGAACACTTGAGCTGCCAGACACAAAGCAGCAGGGTCAGCAAAAGCCTCCAGACCCTCTTGCCTCCCCCATCCTGGTCCTCTCTCCCCCCACACATCCCTCAGTTATGGGCTACACTGATGGCTTAACGCAAGTGCCACGTGAACGGCTTGCTCTGCTAAAATTTTCTGCCACTGGCTGTTCCCCTTCTTGTTTCAATCCTATATTTGAGCCATTTTGGTCAGGTGAAATTCTTCCACTATGAAGGTGGTGAGACGCTGGCCCAAGTTGCCCAGAGAAGCTGTGGTTGCTCCATCCCTGGCAGTGTTGAAGGGCAGGTTGGATGGGGCTTGGAGCAACCTGGGCTGGTGGGAGGTGTCCCTGCCCATGCAGGGGGAGGAAGAAACTAGATGAACTTTGTAGTCACTTACAACACAAACCATTATATGACTCTAAGTGATCAAGAGTGAGAGCAGTTTCTCTTCCAACTTTAAGGAGCATCAAGGACCCTCTATGCCCTGTACATAATGCAGTTACCCTAGCTCCTAATGCCTCATTAATTCAGTCACAGAATCACAAAATCATCATGGTTGGAAAGGATCTTTGAGATCACAGAGTCCAACCATCACCACAAACACAACCCTAAGAACACACACCCACACAGACCCCACCAAAAAACACCCACAAAAAAAACCCACAACCTTGTTTACAAATACTTTCAGCCATACCCTTTGCTACCAGCCACTGGGAAAGAATCTAACCCCTATTTATTTATGCCTAGTAAAACAGACAACGTTACCCTACCTGATGCTGAAACTGATCATGCAGATCTCTCTTCTGCTCCTGAGCTCGGATCATGTCCATCACCTTGCGGTTTTCTGGCATGCAAGTCGGACATTCAGAATCGCTCTCGGAGTAGCTTTCAAAGCAATGCTGGTGGAAGGAATGGCCACACAGGAAGTGGACTGAAGGCAGTTCTAGGGCACTGGTACAAATGCTACACTTGGTCTTCTGAAAGATCTTGGGACTGAGAAAGCAAGAAGAGGCAAAAGGGCAAGAAAGACTAAATATATTTTTCCTTAACAAAACAGGTCTGTCCTACATAAGACAAGACAGCCCACACACCTTGCTTTTAGCTCTTCAATCTCCTGACGGATCCTTGTTGTTTCTTCTCGGTATTTTTGAATTCTCTGCTCATCCTGCTCTATCTGGCGGCTTTGCTTCTGCAGCTTGTTGACAAGATAATCTTTAATCACAGACAGTGTGGCTGTGGAGTTATGAGCCAGTGTCTGCACAACTAAGAGTAACAGAGATGTTAGTTGAAATACCAGCAAAATAACTACAGCTACACTAATCCTACCTGGACAGACCACTTCGCCATATGGGCAAACAGTATTCTTACTCAATTGAAGAGTTCATTTAAAGACTCGACTTCAGTTTTACCTCTTCCAGAAAGAGGTGACTAGGAGCACATTTGGATAGCTTAGATCAAAAGGGGCAAAGCACGGATCTAGCAGATTGAATTCCATTTCAGCTTCTCAACTAAGGCACAGCAGGAGTTTCTGCAAGCCCTTCGCTTCCCCACGCTGCCAGAACAGAAATCATGTACAGATACCTCTACAACTAATACCACAGATCTTTTTCTCTAATTAGGGAGCTGTGACTGGTGTTGCTTTTCCCTGCAGAGAAGACTATTCCTTCAAATGGTGGGCTCAAACTTTGTTGCTGTTTCTCTCAAATTTCTAATCTACATATAGCCTAGTTTGGGTTTGGGGGACTTTTTTGGGTGCCTCACGTCATTTTTACCAAGCAGCGGAGGCATAAGATTCTTGTTCTCAATGTGTTTCAGCACCGCAGCAATATACTCTTTGCAGTCCTCCTCCTTCCGGGCAAAGTAGCCGAGAGCCTGTTCCCAGAGACAAGCCTCTTGGTCTCCATACAACTCACACACCTCAATCACCTTCTTGTACTGCTCATTCTGCATGTGGTAGTGCATGATCTGTTGGAAACTACAGGAGAAAGAAACTCGTCAGCTGCAACAATCTCTCTTTGGAAGCTGCTACAGTGACCTCATGTTCTCTCTCAGCCATGCAATACCCCACTCACACAGAAGCCAAGACAAGTCTGTCATTTACCTTCTACGTAAATGCCCTGCTCTAGCAGCAAGATATTTTTATTTGAGTAACTATCTACATTTCCCATATTGATATACTAAAGAGGCAGGAACATTAAAAGCTCAAAAACCCTGAAGGGGGTGGGTGGGAAGGAACAAAAAGCAACACTCACAGTTTGCCCTGCTCATAGAGGTAGAGAACACCATCCTTGAAGTTGTGCATCTGACATAAGACCAAGGCCTTATCAAAGACTGTTTTGAACCTTCCACTCTTCAGTAGGGTGAGGGCTTCATTGTGCAGCTTCTCCTTGATCTACAGAGGAGAGGTTGGAGAGAGCAACAGACACACATTCAGAGAACATTTTGCACCAAGACCTGACAACAATTTGCAGCCCTTTCAAAAATGACAGTTTTGCCGTTTGCCCTCTTTTCCCTTAAAGCAAACAGGACATTTATTTTGCCCAAAAAGCCAGCATCCTCAGAAATCTAGGCAAGTAAAAAGAGCTACTTCTGTGGGAAAGGGATCTACTCGCAGAGGTTGTATTGTCTGCAATTTGTTCTTAAATGAGATTAATCCAAAACAAGCTCAGCATCATTAAAAGGCATAGTCTCCAAACCAGCAGGCTGCTTTCCCATTTATGTGTTGTTTGTCCAGCACAGCATACATACAGCTGCATGTTATCAATGCCCATCTGGAGAGGTAACAGGATTCAAAAACACCAAATCTCCCTCAAAACACAAAGCTGGAGGAGCTCAAACCTGCTCATCTTGTTCATGTGCCCAGTTCTGGAGTCGAAGTTCCAGTAAAGTGTCATAGACACCTTGTGGAGAGTCAGCCTGCACCTCAGTCATGTGCTCCAGAAAAGCCTTCAGTTCTCGGGAGTTGTTTGCAAAGACTGGAATGAACTCTTCTGAATTAGCCTGTAACACAGCCAGAAAAAGCCAAGCATCCAGACCAGTTGCAGCCAGACTGGTACATCTTCCCCACCATGTGGAGTGCTCATTCCTAGAGTGTCTTCAAGCAGTCTCTTGTCTCTGGGACTACTAATACACCAGGATGGGCCTTCTTATTTTACCTAAAACAACAGACCTGTACCACAAGGTGTACAGGAGCACTTGCTACTTGAAAGCAACAAGTCTCAGTCAATGCAAACCATACCTTCCTTCCTTCCAGCATCCCAGGGCCTTCGTTTTCTCTTGATGGCTGGTAATCAGTACAAAGGACCTTCAGCAATTCTGTGGTCTCGTTAGGGACATGGTGCATGAGGGTTTTACCGTATCGCTTCATGTTACTCTCTGCCTGATCAAAAGGCAGCTTTCCAATGTAGTGCAAAGCCTCTTGGTAGTTCTGTGGAGAGAGAAAAAAAAAAAACACACAACACTGGTCTCTGCTCTCTACTTAAAGGCTAGGACAGAAAGCACTCAAGCTGTGCTGCGAGTGTCCCTTGAACACTGTTCACTCTAAATTACCACCCAGGTCTCTAGGGCTGCTTGTTTTCCTCCTCAGGGAGGAAGACTGACTGGGGACCCAGGGGAAAGACAGTGCAATTTAGATCCGTCTCTAACAACCCTCCCTCCTCTTAAAGGACACTGTAAAAAGCCATGTCTGAAACAGAACAAATAAGGCCCTCCAATTTCCCCCCCTAGTCAAGTCAAAAGCAGAAAGCCAATATACAAGCAGCAGCAGGTGTGCTTACTGCTGTCTCAGCAGTCCTGTCAGCACACTAGCTGCAAAGAGGTCAGTGAAATGGCATTCTCACTAAGAAGGAG
Organism: Chaetura pelagica; assembly: GCF_000747805.2. Lineage (NCBI taxonomy): Eukaryota > Metazoa > Chordata > Aves > Apodiformes > Apodidae > Chaetura > Chaetura pelagica. The sequence goes on along the minus strand of NW_009951820.1, from coordinate 890,046 downwards.
GCTACAAAAGTGGTACTCTCCCCAGTTAGAACAGGGGAGCAATAACATCTCCTCACTTTGATGTCCTCTAGCTGGATTTTGAGGTACCATTCATGATGCGCGTGCTTCTCTGCCAGGTACACGGCATGGGAGTAGTAACCTGCTTGACGAAGCACCTTGATCGCTGTTTCCACATCAAAGCGGACCTCGCTCTCGCTCGTCTACAAGCACAAAGCAGAAAGATGGTCCTGCAGCAACATTCCCAGAGTCCACAAGCAGCAACCATTTAGGTAAGAGGAAAGCCAGGACACAGACAACTTAGTACCTGCTACGCAAGGGAAAGATCACACGTGCAGAAAGGAAGCAGTCTAACTGCTGCTCATTAGCTTGCCAGTCACACTGGAAAAGCCAGCATACCCCCAAGTCAGACAGCAGCCAGTCAAACAGAGAACATAAAGAGGAGCTTGGAAATAAAGGAGCCCCACAGGAGCCAATTTACAATGTCAGTACTACCCTTTTGTTATGATGCCATACAACTTAGAATTATTTCAACATCCCCCAATACCTTAATGAACTCCTCCAGTTTGGAGCTGTCTTTAAGCTTGGTATAGCAATTGAGTAGAAGTGTAGTATGGTCTGCATTGGCCAGGGACTGCAGGTGCAGTGTCTGTAGATAAGCAGTGAGGTTGTGGATGCGCTGAGCATCCAGAAACTTCCGAATAACGTAAGATGGTTCCAGCTTCCCTATAGTTCTGGGAAGGAAGAATCATGTTACAAGAAACCGTATACCCAGTAAGCCAAAACAGAGAAAATAACAACAGAGAACAGAGAAGCCTTAACTTCAGCAAGCACCAACCTACTTGGGACTGCTCTGCTATGCATCAGAAGTCATAACTACTTATGATTTAAGAACACTCATCCACACACTGAACAATCCTCAACAACATCCCTCTACAAAGGCTGCAATCAGGACATCAGCTCCAGCACACAAGGAGTTAACTGTCCTTTAATGGAGACAGTGAGAGGATGGACTATGCTCTGACCACAGCTAACTAGATGGCCCAAAAAAGGGTAAAAGAGCTTATGTTTTCCTTCATTTCAGTTGCAGAATTCAAAGTCATCTTGAAACACCCATGCCTGCATGAAGCAGCTTAGGCACACTTATCCTGACACTTAATCCAAGTCAACAGTAGGACACACCTGCCAAGTCTCCCTAGACAGCAGGACTCCAAAGGTTCAGTTCTACACAAATGTAACATTTTGTAGCATTGTAAAAAGACTGAACATGAAGCTTTCAATAAGCCATAAAACAGGCTGCTCCACATTTGAAAAAAAAAAAAACCAAACACAAAAAACATTCCCCAAGGTAACTGCCATATATGGTCAAATCAGTTATCCATATTACCTAGAATAATACCCTGTATATAATATCATCAGTTCCCACTCCAGAGCAATGTGGCTCCATTATTCATGTTAAAATACTATCAAAGAGAAGAACTTTATCCTAAGGTGTAGAGAGCAATTTTCAAGCAACTTTTTCTGATATATTCATTCTCATCAACATGTTTCTCTCTAGGGGTAGAACTTCCACCTAAAGTCATGTGCTTTTTTTGTGGTGTTTATCATTGGAATGAAACAGAAATCAAGGCCTCCGTAGCTCCCCAGAACCCCCCCCTTACCGGATATACTGCTGGATGGCTCCATCATGGTTTCCCTTGTTATACAGATGATCACCATACTGCCGGAAAATCTCTGACAAACCGTCACTGTCCAAGTGGTGACTCTTGGCAAGGTTAATAGCCATTTCAAATAAGTTCTTTCTGAACAGCATCTGTTGAATACACAGTAAGACCACTATGAGGGAACTATCACCCCCCAAAACAAGTTCAAATACATCAGAAAAACGTTTTCTTTTTTTGGTGCTGTAGACGTACACGTGCCGAGCCCTTTCAATACCAAATGCCTTATAACACTGGCTACGTGGAAAAGCTACCAGGTCACTTGTTATGTCACTTGCTTACCTGAAAGGTTCCACTTTTTAATTTGCAGAGTCAGTACAACCTTACAGACACACAGCAGAGATCAGTAACAAAACAGATTTACATGCCTCGAGTTTAGTTTGTGTATCCTTCTCCTGCAGGACGTGAATCTTCCCATCTCTGGTCAGCACATACAGAGAACCCCACTCTGCTAATACATCCACAATATCATCAAAGACTGAGCTGTATGCAATAAATTTGTTGCACAAGTCATAGATATTCAGGACTTGTTTGTCTGAATTCTGTGTCTCATTCCCAGCAAACTCTGACCTGAAGAGCAGAAGAAAGTTTTAGAAAACAAATTAACTTGAGTTCTTGATACCTGTGCAAACTAGGCATGTCCAGAAAGCAAGACAAAGAGGGTTCATTTGGGCAATTAAAATAAGTGGACCCAGAGGCAAAGCAGAATTTATTTCTACACAAATTCCACCTGTATGTCAGACTAAGAAATTCACAGGAGCAGGAAAAAAATTCCACTTATTCAGTATGCTTAACTGTGCTACTCTTATGACAGAATTAAATCAATATACAGGTCTGGATAAACCCTAACAACCTCTGACAAAGTCGAAATAGGCCCCCAAGATTGAAGCTTCACAGGGAAGAAGGAAAAAAAGCAGGAATCTACAAGAGTGAAACCAACTCATCTGTTCTGAGAATACCTACTTTGGAGAAGTCTTTCGGTCCTTGGACACAATTATGAGGTACCCCCGATACCAGTGAACAATCAGCTTTTGTCCCTCAAAGGCAAAGCAGGGGCCACGCTCATCTGGTTGATAAAGGTACACACATTCGTTTCCTGCCACAATGAACTGGAGATCCTGGGAAGGGTCGCTGAGAGATGAACAGCGCAGCCCACAACCATGAGTGTCCAGCTCCAGGTGAGGATAGTCTTTCACTGACAGCATGTAAGACTACAAAGGAAACACAAGGTTTTGGGGACTGTTCTGAACTAGATTCTGAAGCCAATGCAATCTGCAAGTCAGTGTCTCATTTCTTCCAATTAACTTCCCACCTGGATGTTCTCTGTGGTCACCACAAACAGATGCGTTGTTTTGCCAGACTGTCGGAAAGCGAGGCCAGTAACCGGGAAACTGCCTTCATGCAGGATCTGGGTCTTACTGTGCCGGTCTCGAGTGATGTCTCCTTTTGTAAGTACAACACTCCCATCTGCAAAACCTGGTGAAAGGGACAGACTAAACCATTACTTACCTGGCACACCTGATAAACTATCAAGTTAGGGCAGCTCCAACCAGCAACACCTCATTTGCTGGCAAGGTATAAACCTGTAGGATTGTCACGGGCTCTCATGCCAAGGAGTCTGCACCAAACTGCCCCCATCGCTCCTGCTACAGTTCAGAGCTGTCACCCAACTGCACAAAGGATGTCACTGCTCAGCATGATCCAACTCGCTTTCCACACACTAAATTCTCTAGGGGCTTAGTTTGGTTTGAGTCTGCATTTTGTTATATGAGCAGCTTTTTCCTCCACCAGTTGTAACTATTACTTTAATTCACTTCCTTATGCAAAACATACTATGCACTATAAAAAGACCAGAGGGAGATTTCTTAAGAGTGAATAAAATGCGTGGCTTTCACAGCCTGCCAATAGCCTCAGTCCAGCAAGTTGTTCCAGGGGAGAAGGCCATAACACACATATGAAAAGCTTCTTGATTTCAATACAGGGACCAACTCACTGAAAGCATTTTGTAACCTCCCAACATTACTGCTCTTACTCTATCAGAAGTTAACCAAGAGCAATGGAATGCTTAAAACCAAAAAAGGAAAACTGGCTTACTTCTTTTAAAAAGGTTTCTATATAGTGCTAGAAAAAAATGTCTGTAACATTAGCTACCACAAAACCTGTGATTTTTTTCCCATAGTACCACAAAAGTTGAATGTTGTACTAAGTTCAATTAATGTGCAACCTTACTGACCGCTGGAGAAAGAGGACATCAACTAAAAACATGTGCTTCTCTTTAAAGTATTCAAGTTACTCCTGTAACATCAGGATGTTCTATGCTGATTGTTTCTTTACATCTCAGTAAGAACCGTAATATTTTTCTTCAGCTATTACAGATAAGTTTTACTTACCAATAGCCATGAAATTAAGGTTCTCGTGGACAGTTAAGCAGGATACAACTGTGGGCTTGTTACCTGGTATCGCTGGAAAAATTCGTGTGCAAAGAGGACTGCCACCATCTCTTTTGTCCAGGTTCCAGACTTTAACCTACAAACAACAATGACCTGCCATAAGCAAAATGTGAGGTATTAGGAGGCAATAACCAGCATCAAATGTAACAGTTCCCAGAAAAACCAAGTTACTTAAAGAAAGAGAGGCTGGGCAAAGGAATCGCAATAGCCTCAAGAAATACCCACAAAACAAATGCATTTTTCTCCCTTTGTCAGTTGACTCACCAAGGGGTTAATACCCTCTTCATCCTCACCAACAGAAACCAAGATGCTGTGCTGCTTCAGCTGGTACAGATGTGTTACTCGTAGCTTGTAAGCTTGGAAACTACTGAGCTGAAGGGAGCGAGGCAGAAACCAAATCTGACCTTCCATATGTAGAGCACAGTTAAGGAATATAATGGGAAAAAAACCCTCACATCTCCAATCACACCAGAAACCATAACGCTTGTGTGTCTCTAACGTCTGATATAGCTACAGCAAACAGTCCTGCAGAGCAACCCACGAGCACCACAGCATCCAAGGGCAGTTTTCTTTAACAGCAAGGGACTGCCCAGAGCAGGAAGCTACCATCTTCCCTGGCGGAGCATCCCGCGGCGACCCGACCCCCCGCCGCCCCCCGGCCCC
>NW_009951820.1:862361-884869 GCF_000747805.2 Chaetura pelagica | reverse complement strand
GGGCAGGGGGGTCTGGGGTCGCTCGTCCCTGGGTCCGGGCGCAGCAGAGGAGGGGGCAAAGGGAGCGAGGCTTTTGCCGAACGCCTGTGCTGCTGCGTTCAGGGGCCTGCAGCAGCACGCGCTGCGAGCTCGGCACTGACGCAGCCACCGCGACCCGGATCCCGAGGGGGTTACGCTGCGGGCAGCTCAGAAGCGCCCCAGCAAGACCTGAGGAGCCGTGGCAGTCCAAGAGCTCAACAGCTGTGAATCAAATGAAAGATAGTTTAATAGCTGAAGCATAGCTGCACACACAAGCAAAGAAGAAGAAAAATTAATAAATTATTCACTACTTCCCATTGGCAGGGCTCTTCCTGGAAGGCAGGCCTCATTGGGAAGACACATAAACCACAACTTCAAACATGCCCCGCCTCTTGCAGCTTTTACTGCTGAGCACACCGTACAGCTTTGGAACATCCCTCTCACCAGCAGGGTCAGCTGTCCCAGCTGCATCCCCTGCTAAATTCTTGTGCAGCCCCAGCGTACTCGTTGGGGGAAAAGAGGGGGGGTGCGAATATGTAAAAGTAAACCTCAGCACTGTGCAATGGGTAAAGCACTGGTGTGTTACCAGCTTTGCCTTAATCACAAAAGCAACTACTACGATGGGACCATCAGCTTTGCTACAGCCAGGCCCAGTACAGCCCAGCAGGCACCTGGAGCCTGGGGCTGTGCAGCCAAACCCCCCACGGGCTGCCAGGCCCTGCGCCTTGCAAAGGGTAGGTGGGAAGTAGGGGTTGCTGGTCACAGGGACAGAACCCCACTTTATGTTACTAGAGGAGTATGTGAGCACAGCACTGTGCAGTCCCCAACAGCACCTTCTGCTGCAGGCACTGCCCCTTGTTTTCTGGCAGCAGAGCTAGGCAGGGCTGATACACAGGGCTGCTGTACAACTCCAGGCTTGTCCCAGGATCATGCTGCAGCAGGAGAGACAGGAGTCCTGCTTTCAGCTTCCATTTCTGGCACACTACCTAGTGTGCTGTCCTCTGCACAATGCTACAGCTAGGGCCAAGAACAGCCTTCTTGCTGATGCTGGTACATCCTAGCTCTCCAGCAGCACTTGCTTTTTTCCCCACCCACCCCCCCACTCCCCAGAAATACTAACATGTAAGCTCCTAACACAGCAGAGCTGTCAGTATACACTTCTAAATCAGGTTTAAAATATATTTTCTATTGTTATTCTTTGATTTGGGCATCTCACCTATGCATTTGGCTGTGGAATTTTTGACTGAGCAGGTGACAGCATCACCTCCTAAAATCAATACCCCCACACATTTTGAAAAGCCTGAAAACATCACTGTCCTTCACAATTACTTTCTTTTCAGTCTTCATCCTCTTTTCTTCACTAACCAGTAGAGAAAACGTACTTCTACACGCTGCTGGGTAACTGCAGCTACTGGAGATCAGGCCACTTATAGCTGAAGAATTCAACAGATAGAACTAACTCCAGGATCCACTGGGTAAGAAATTCAGCATACAAAATCACTGTTGTGCTTACACTAGACAATTACCTGTGAGGTTTTCAGATAGCAGCCACTAAGTTTGGCTCAGGAAGGTCTCACACCACCCCCATCATGCAGCCTTGGTCACAGCACTGTGCCAGCTTAAGGCTCAGTATAGGACAAGTATTGTCCTCTACCCAATGACGTAAAAAGCTCTGATCACAAGCTGAGGTTTCACTTTAGAATCCCAGAATTGAACCCTGCAAGAGTAGATGCCACCTCAGCTGGAGGGTGCATATGGAGAGGGAATGCCTCGTGGCTGCACATCACTCTCAGGAGTTTCCATTTATCAACACTGACTCCTCTTCCTGAGGCTTTTCTCCAAAGCTTGTTGCGAGTGTTTGATGCGAGTCAGAGGTCAGCCCACCTTTTGCTCAATGCAGTTAAAAGACAACAGAGACCAAGATGGAGTTCCAGGGAGCTTTTATTGACTTTAATCAACAAAATCAGGATTTTACCATTCATCTTTTTGCACTTGGAACTCATGAAGCTCTTCACAAGTCAGTGCTGCGACACACATACAACCAGAGAAATACATTCTCAACAAAATGTGAGCTCCACTGGAGAGTTTGCCAATTACTGATTTAACATAAAGCCAATTTTCCCCTCCCTCCCCCCCCCGAATGTTTTCAAGGACTAGTCCATATTGTTTGCTGGTTAACAATATCAACCTCCTGACTAGGGACCAGTGGATTATCATATTCCACGTGAATTGCAAATAATTTCTTTCTTGAAATAAAAAGTTCCAGTTTCTTTCAATAAAGGGAACAGTGACTATTTTCTTCTCCTGACACCCCTTCCCTGTAATTATTGGTTAAAATACAGCAAGGCTGTATCTTAATAAACCCATCCCTTCCCCCCTCCCCCCCCTTCCCTTTCCCTTTCCTAACTTGTCTACAGTAGGATTTAACAGTGCTTCCACACGTAGGGATGTTTTAGCAACAGAACGGTAAACCAAGGAAAATATACAGAATCTGCCAAAGCCTTCTTTTGCAGATCAGATGCATGCTCTCTGGTCTAGAGAACCAGTTTATTATGAAGAGAAACTGTGATTCACAAAAGATGGACCAGAAGCTCACAGCAACCTTAAAACTCCCCATGCAGACAACGGCGACCCAACCTTGTCCACGGTGGCCGTCCCAGGAACAAAATTAATTCCATCCTCAGAAAGCTAGAGCTGCTCAGCCCCAGCAGCATGACAAGGTTCAGCATCAGGACAAGAACCACTGCAAAGGCAGCTCAGAAGAGATGGCATGGCACCCCTGTAACCTCTAGAACAGAAACCAGGGCAGGACAGCCGCCTGCTCAGGTTTGTGTCCTATCGGTCCTTTGAGAAAAACAAGCGTGTGAAGCATTTTTAAATCCTTGGAGCAGACACCCTCCCCCACCCCAAATAAAAATAAAGAACAAAATATCAGAATGAGATGATTTGATACCAACATGTACACAACATGAATTCATGTTGAGCTTCCCAGTTCTTACCCACAAAAAAAGTCACAAAGGGCAAAGGAAAGATGCTCCCATCTCATTCTGGAAATTGAAACATATTAGAGACCAACCCACCCCCTCTCCCTTTGGGAAACGCCCTCAGCAACTGCAGTGCGCTCATGACAGCGCGCACCCGGAGACCAGCCTGCAGCTTCTCTTGAGCAAAGCTGGCTGAAGATTCACATTACCCTCCCTCTTCACGGTCACTTCACCCAACCGCAAAGCTCCATTTCATGAGATTCAGACTTGACGCTTTTAGGCTTAACAAGGGAAAAAATGCAAAATATGTAAGATTCTCATTCATGTAATCTTTGTTAGAGGAAGTATTTGACCTAAAGCTCATCACTGAAGGTTCCAACTAATGGATAAATGTAAAGGCTGTCACATGACCAGCAAAAACAGGAGCTTGCAAGGAATCTCAGAAAACCAAGATTTATGCACACTCCTCACTGCTGGTGTAGGGAGAAAAACCAACAAAAACCAAGAACAAAATAAAAATAAAATAAAATTAAAAACAACAAAAAAAACCCCAACACACTAAAAAAAAACAAAACACTAGGATTATCCTAGTCATTTGGAGCATCTTTCCATTTGCAAGATCACATCTGTTAGAGATAGCCTACTAGCACCAAAAATAAGTTGCTTCCTTCTTTACAAGAAGCCACCTAAAAATGGTGCCCCTGATAGTTCAGGTAAGTGCCAATCCTCAGTTAGAGGCCAAGTTTAAAGTAATACTTTCAAAAGTTCTGTGCTTCAAGAGGGACCATCAACGCATGGCACCAGGCTAACCTACCACAAATGCACACAGAGCACACACGTCTGACTCAACATTGCTATCCTGTTCTTGTTACATGTGTGTGCCCTGGCAAGATACAAAACTTATTTACATTTTTCATTGTCTTGGTTGCACTAAAATGATCCCTCTTCTGTCTCTCTGGAAAATCGTAAGCTGGCTGCAGTACAAGAGCAAGATTTTACTTTTGGTCAAAGTTACCACCCACAAACTCCCACCCCCCACCCCAAAAAAGCACCCCAAAATTGTTTACATTTAGTACCTGCCAGTCAGATGTAAGCTGTGTGGCTCACAGAGTGTCTGTGACCAAGCTCTTGAGTTTGTACTCTAGTGCAGCGTTTGCTACAATTATGGAGTCACTGGTGACAAAAGGAAAAAAATCCCAAACACAAAAACCTTTCTATCTTGTAAAGTTGTCGTCAGGAGGCACCTGGCTTCCACTTACGATCCACAAGAAAACAAATGGGTAAGTCTGCCTTGCAGTTCCAAACAATTTTACTCAAATTTTAAAAAAGGGTCAAAATAGGGAGAAATTAAGACAATTAATTCCTGCCTCAAAGGTAAGCAAGCATGGTGTGCAGCATCTGTATATGCAATAAATGACCAAGCAAAAGGGATTGTGTTCATCCAGGTGCCTCCTGACAGTGTTGGGGCAGGGGGGTCTGGGGTCGCTCGTCCCTGGGTCCGGGCGCAGCAGAGGAGGGGGCAAAGGGAGCGAGGCTTTTGCCGAACGCCTGTGCTGCTGCGTTCAGGGGCCTGCAGCAGCACGCGCTGCGAGCTCGGCACTGACGCAGCCACCGCGACCCGGATCCCGAGGGGGTTACGCTGCGGGCAGCTCAGAAGCGCCCCAGCAAGACCTGAGGAGCCGTGGCAGTCCAAGAGCTCAACAGCTGTGAATCAAATGAAAGATAGTTTAATAGCTGAAGCATAGCTGCACACACAAGCAAAGAAGAAGAAAAATTAATAAATTATTCACTACTTCCCATTGGCAGGGCTCTTCCTGGAAGGCAGGCCTCATTGGGAAGACACATAAACCACAACTTCAAACATGCCCCGCCTCTTTCAGCTTTTACTGCTGAGCACACCGTACAGCTTTGGAACATCCCTCTCACCAGCAGGGTCAGCTGTCCCAGCTGCATCCCCTGCTAAATTCTTGTGCAGCCCCAGCGTACTCGTTGGGGGAAAAGAGGGGGGGTGCGAATATGTAAAAGTAAACCTCAGCACTGTGCAATGGGTAAAGCACTGGTGTGTTACCAGCTTTGCCTTAATCACAAAAGCAACTACTACGATGGGACCATCAGCTTTGCTACAGCCAGGCCCAGTACAGCCCAGCAGGCACCTGGAGCCTGGGGCTGTGCAGCCAAACCCCCCACGGGCTGCCAGGCCCTGCGCCTTGCAAAGGGTAGGTGGGAAGTAGGGGTTGCTGGTCACAGGGACAGAACCCCACTTTATGTTACTAGAGGAGTATGTGAGCACAGCACTGTGCAGTCCCCAACAGCACCTTCTGCTGCAGGCACTGCCCCTTGTTTTCTGGCAGCAGAGCTAGGCAGGGCTGATACACAGGGCTGCTGTACAACTCCAGGCTTGTCCCAGGATCATGCTGCAGCAGGAGAGACAGGAGTCCTGCTTTCAGCTTCCATTTCTGGCACACTACCTAGTGTGCTGTCCTCTGCACAATGCTACAGCTAGGGCCAAGAACAGCCTTCTTGCTGATGCTGGTACATCCTAGCTCTCCAGCAGCACTTGCTTTTTTCCCCACCCACCCCCCCACTCCCCAGAAATACTAACATGTAAGCTCCTAACACAGCAGAGCTGTCAGTATACACTTCTAAATCAGGTTTAAAATATATTTTCTATTGTTATTCTTTGATTTGGGCATCTCACCTATGCATTTGGCTGTGGAATTTTTGACTGAGCAGGTGACAGCATCACCTCCTAAAATCAATACCCCCACACATTTTGAAAAGCCTGAAAACATCACTGTCCTTCACAATTACTTTCTTTTCAGTCTTCATCCTCTTTTCTTCACTAACCAGTAGAGAAAACGTACTTCTACACGCTGCTGGGTAACTGCAGCTACTGGAGATCAGGCCACTTATAGCTGAAGAATTCAACAGATAGAACTAACTCCAGGATCCACTGGGTAAGAAATTCAGCATACAAAATCACTGTTGTGCTTACACTAGACAATTACCTGTGAGGTTTTCAGATAGCAGCCACTAAGTTTGGCTCAGGAAGGTCTCACACCACCCCCATCATGCAGCCTTGGTCACAGCACTGTGCCAGCTTAAGGCTCAGTATAGGACAAGTATTGTCCTCTACCCAATGACGTAAAAAGCTCTGATCACAAGCTGAGGTTTCACTTTAGAATCCCAGAATTGAACCCTGCAAGAGTAGATGCCACCTCAGCTGGAGGGTGCATATGGAGAGGGAATGCCTCGTGGCTGCACATCACTCTCAGGAGTTTCCATTTATCAACACTGACTCCTCTTCCTGAGGCTTTTCTCCAAAGCTTGTTGCGAGTGTTTGATGCGAGTCAGAGGTCAGCCCACCTTTTGCTCAATGCAGTTAAAAGACAACAGAGACCAAGATGGAGTTCCAGGGAGCTTTTATTGACTTTAATCAACAAAATCAGGATTTTACCATTCATCTTTTTGCACTTGGAACTCATGAAGCTCTTCACAAGTCAGTGCTGCGACACACATACAACCAGAGAAATACATTCTCAACAAAATGTGAGCTCCACTGGAGAGTTTGCCAATTACTGATTTAACATAAAGCCAATTTTCCCCTCCCTCCCCCCCCCGAATGTTTTCAAGGACTAGTCCATATTGTTTGCTGGTTAACAATATCAACCTCCTGACTAGGGACCAGTGGATTATCATATTCCACGTGAATTGCAAATAATTTCTTTCTTGAAATAAAAAGTTCCAGTTTCTTTCAATAAAGGGAACAGTGACTATTTTCTTCTCCTGACACCCCTTCCCTGTAATTATTGGTTAAAATACAGCAAGGCTGTATCTTAATAAACCCATCCCTTCCCCCCTCCCCCCCCTTCCCTTTCCCTTTCCTAACTTGTCTACAGTAGGATTTAACAGTGCTTCCACACGTAGGGATGTTTTAGCAACAGAACGGTAAACCAAGGAAAATATACAGAATCTGCCAAAGCCTTCTTTTGCAGATCAGATGCATGCTCTCTGGTCTAGAGAACCAGTTTATTATGAAGAGAAACTGTGATTCACAAAAGATGGACCAGAAGCTCACAGCAACCTTAAAACTCCCCATGCAGACAACGGCGACCCAACCTTGTCCACGGTGGCCGTCCCAGGAACAAAATTAATTCCATCCTCAGAAAGCTAGAGCTGCTCAGCCCCAGCAGCATGACAAGGTTCAGCATCAGGACAAGAACCACTGCAAAGGCAGCTCAGAAGAGATGGCATGGCACCCCTGTAACCTCTAGAACAGAAACCAGGGCAGGACAGCCGCCTGCTCAGGTTTGTGTCCTATCGGTCCTTTGAGAAAAACAAGCGTGTGAAGCATTTTTAAATCCTTGGAGCAGACACCCTCCCCCACCCCAAATAAAAATAAAGAACAAAATATCAGAATGAGATGATTTGATACCAACATGTACACAACATGAATTCATGTTGAGCTTCCCAGTTCTTACCCACAAAAAAAGTCACAAAGGGCAAAGGAAAGATGCTCCCATCTCATTCTGGAAATTGAAACATATTAGAGACCAACCCACCCCCTCTCCCTTTGGGAAACGCCCTCAGCAACTGCAGTGCGCTCATGACAGCGCGCACCCGGAGACCAGCCTGCAGCTTCTCTTGAGCAAAGCTGGCTGAAGATTCACATCACCCTCCCTCTTCACGGTCACTTCACCCAACCGCAAAGCTCCATTTCATGAGATTCAGACTTGACGCTTTTAGGCTTAACAAGGGAAAAAATGCAAAATATGTAAGATTCTCATTCATGTAATCTTTGTTAGAGGAAGTATTTGACCTAAAGCTCATCACTGAAGGTTCCAACTAATGGATAAATGTAAAGGCTGTCACATGACCAGCAAAAACAGGAGCTTGCAAGGAATCTCAGAAAACCAAGATTTATGCACACTCCTCACTGCTGGTGTAGGGAGAAAAACCAACAAAAACCAAGAACAAAATAAAAATAAAATAAAATTAAAAACAACAAAAAAAACCCCAACACACTAAAAAAAAACAAAACACTAGGATTATCCTAGTCATTTGGAGCATCTTTCCATTTGCAAGATCACATCTGTTAGAGATAGCCTACTAGCACCAAAAATAAGTTGCTTCCTTCTTTACAAGAAGCCACCTAAAAATGGTGCCCCTGATAGTTCAGGTAAGTGCCAATCCTCAGTTAGAGGCCAAGTTTAAAGTAATACTTTCAAAAGTTCTGTGCTTCAAGAGGGACCATCAACGCATGGCACCAGGCTAACCTACCACAAATGCACACAGAGCACACACGTCTGACTCAACATTGCTATCCTGTTCTTGTTACATGTGTGTGCCCTGGCAAGATACAAAACTTATTTACATTTTTCATTGTCTTGGTTGCACTAAAATGATCCCTCTTCTGTCTCTCTGGAAAATCGTAAGCTGGCTGCAGTACAAGAGCAAGATTTTACTTTTGGTCAAAGTTACCACCCACAAACTCCCACCCCCCACCCCAAAAAAGCACCCCAAAATTGTTTACATTTAGTACCTGCCAGTCAGATGTAAGCTGTGTGGCTCACAGAGTGTCTGTGACCAAGCTCTTGAGTTTGTACTCTAGTGCAGCGTTTGCTACAATTATGGAGTCACTGGTGACAAAAGGAAAAAAATCCCAAACACAAAAACCTTTCTATCTTGTAAAGTTGTCGTCAGGAGGCACCTGGCTTCCACTTACGATCCACAAGAAAACAAATGGGTAAGTCTGCCTTGCAGTTCCAAACAATTTTACTCAAATTTTAAAAAAGGGTCAAAATAGGGAGAAATTAAGACAATTAATTCCTGCCTCAAAGGTAAGCAAGCATGGTGTGCAGCATCTGTATATGCAATAAATGACCAAGCAAAAGGGATTGTGTTCATCCAGGTGCCTCCTGACAGTGTTGGTGAACAGGCTAAAAGGGAATTTAAAAAGAGAACGTTTTCTGATTTGTCTCACTCCTTTCGCCTGTAGATCAGGCCAAACATCAAGCATGTTGGGAGGGGCACAATTTAAAGCAACACTACTTGACCAGAAAGCACTTTTCAGCAATATACAATGCAAAAATGACAGACAGCAATTCATGCCAAAACAGAGGAGATGGCAAGCAGCTTTCTGCAGCTTCAGACATTAACAGGGGTTTGCCCCTACCTGCTCACAAGTCTGTATAGTGGCCACTCTGGGCAGAAAATGCACAATGCTGCAGGAAGTAAAGCAATCCCATAAAGCTCCAGAACTGTCAGTTTATGCACGTAAATTGGTTCTCTAAAGGTTTCTCTCAAACCCAAATCCACACCTTATGCATATACTGCTCAGCAACACTGACTCCTGCTGTTCCCCTCACGCCATGGTGGAACACCGGTCATGGCCCCCTTCAGAGCTTGTCAAGTTCCTGAAGTTTTTACGGGGCGGGGAGGGGAGGGGGTGGAAATCTAAGAGCATCTCCCAGCAGGCTGAGCTACAGATGTTGAGGCCTCACAGCCCCACAAGCGATCTCCTCCACACGAGCAGTACAGGACAGTGTTGCTAGCACCAGAGCAAATCCACCCTGACAAGGGACGCTTGCAGAGGCCTGCTCTTTGTGGAGGTCAGAGCGCTTCTCATTTGTTTAGTGTTGCAGAAAACTGAGCCCCTCTCATCTTTAGCTGCTCCCATAATCAGTCTAATCCCTTTAACCCCAGCAACCTTCATCACAAAAGAAAGAGTTATATATGAACCCAAACAGAAAAAAAATCGTATTTACAAAGTTTGTACAATATACACATCTGATTTTCTATGGGACACACTGCACCAGAGGAAAGAGGGCCATGGCTCTGAGACAAGTCTACATATCAAGTGCTGTAACTACTAATGGAGACTCTTATGGAAACCAGTCTTTAGTGTTCTGCTAGAGCATAGGGCTTTTGTTATGGCTCCTGCAAAAGATGACAGGCTACTCCTTCCTTCTGGAACTATGCTGCTGCATCTAATCAGCCCAGATTTTAAGTTGGTTTTGTTTTAAATACAGGTATTTACAGTGTGGGTGAACTGCAGATGCATATCAACTCCTCCAATTTAAAAAAAAAAAAAATAATAAAAAAAAAAGAGTTTAAGAAAAAAGTAGTATTACCAATACATTTCACCTCCCAGCCCTGGGCTTGAGTACTTAGGGAGGAGAAGAGGGGGAAGAGAGCGGAACTTTGACCTGAAACCAAAAACAGCTGTTGATTCCTTGGGCTGTGTTGGAAAGGTGATATTCTGAATGGTCTCATAGCATAAGGCACTTTGCACGAATAAGTAACAAGCTCTTTAGCTTAAAAACAGATGAGTAACCGGGGAGAAGTTGAAATGCACTCAGTCGACAGTTGAAGAATTTGAAATAGCAGACAAGCTCGTGTTCATCAAGGTTCTTCTCTTTTCAGGGTTTCTCTTCTTCCCTTGCTGCCCCTCCCACCCAAAGAAAAAAAAAATTTAAAACCAGCAGTTAGTGCAACTAATGTTCAATCAGCACACAGTGCAAACAAGTGGAAAAACGAAAAGATATTCCTCCTTTTATCTTCTTTCTTCCTTGCTGCCAAATTTAAAAAGAAAAAAAGGCCAAGTTCTTTAGTCTTCATAGCTCCAAAACAAAAAGACGAAGAAAAACCCACAAAGAGAAGGGTATCCCCAGAGAAACGATGTGTCACAGATCCAGATCAAAGGGCTTCACTTTCTGGCATGTGTAATCAAAGCCTGGAAGAAAAAAAACCAAAACAACTGCAACATCCATAGTTAAGTCAACTCTATGCAAAACCAGAATGCAAGTAATGAATCACACTAACTACATAACATCTCTGGAAAAGTAAAGAGCATTTGGAACAGCTCAACCTCAACCACAGTTTTGCAGAAAGAGGTGCTGTCAATACCCTACTGTATCTCTGGAGCCTGACTATCTACTGGTTTCTTGTCCTTTCAGAAGTGGCAAACAGTTTTTGGGCAAGGTCACAACGTTCCCCTTAAGAAGCCACCCAAAGGGCCTTTTCCTAGTTCACCACCTGGGCTTTTTAACATTTCCTTCCTAAACACAGAGAAATCCCAGCCAGGAAAGCAGAGACTACAAGTCAGCTTGGTATGACTGGCTATGGCTGTCCTTACATGCCAAGAAGAGACATAGGTTCATTTTAGCACTGTCCAGCAGCCTGCTTCTATGACCACTTTTTTTTTTTTTTTTGTCAGCTGAGAAGGATCTCATCAGCTTCACTGGTTATCTTGCACAATACAGCATCTTAACTAAAAACAGAAAAAAACTCATCCTGTAGCTGTTGTGCTTGACTGCAATCCAGGGCAAGTTTTCTTCTCACAAAAGGACTCGACTCAGCAGTTTTTCCTCAAAGAATCATCAGAAAAGGTACACTTCGGAGTCTCCGACAGTGAAACCTCTTCTAAAGCTACGCAAGCGACCTCAAGTGGCAGAAAGACGAATTACAGCCTAGCTACTTGGTTTACTTTCAAGGGTTCTCTGAACGAAAGAATGCAGAAGACGCAGCACTTTTAGCTTAAACCTGTTCCTTCTAACTGGTGAGGTGCTCAGGCTCTTCTGTCGGTGCTCTATTCTCAAAGCTATCCATTTTCTCTCCTCACCTTTTGGAGATCCACGTTCCTTCCCTGCCCCTTACCAATTCCTCATTTAAGCTAAGCAATACAGAAATAATTCCTCAGGCTACCAGTAGCCACCCTGGCCTTTCCAAACACCATTACTGGGTTCCCCATTGCCCCCCATTCCTGGTCTCCTTAGCATATGGTCAGCATGCCAATTAGAACAACTAAAAATCACTCATCCGCCCCTCCCAGCATCAGCATACCCACAGAATTCCTTTCACTGACAGTCTACTTCAAACCCTTTTTTCAAATTCAGAGCCTTTTCAGTACATCAGTTTCCCTCTTCTCCACAGGAACATTCACACACCAGCTCTTTTATCAAACACAACTCCATTCAGGAAGGTATTTACATACTCACGTTTACTGTTTCTCATCTTCTACAGGTTCGCTGTGGTATTCTGCCACATACAGGCTCTTGTCAATGTTGCTTGGTATGGGTTTAATTTCAGTTCCCAATTGCTCCTCAATACTTTTCAGGTTGAATCGATCGTCGTAAGTGATCAAGTTGATGGCCAGGCCAAGATGACCAAAGCGACCTTGACAAAAAATACAGAAATAAATAAAAAGACTGAGATGAGCCACAGAAGGCTGACTGAGAAAGTCCGCAGATTGTGGAATTACTGACGTTACTCTCTGATGATAAAGGCAAATCCAGATCTTGCCACAGGTCTCTACAACATTTACATCAGTTTTTGGGATGGAGTTTTGTACTGGTAGATGAGTAAGGCAACCCAGGAGATTCAAAACACCCTCCACCTTTCTTAGGGGTGTATTTTGCTGATGTACATAGATTAGAACATACCTTGGAGCACACACAGAAGCTATGCTTAAGACACCACAGAATTAAGCTTTCAGTATAACATTTTCCCAAACTGCAAAAAGCAGCATCAGTAAGTCTCCTGAGATTAATGCAAATTATGCTGGGTTGGTTTTGCTTTCATTAAGTTGTTCAGGTCAGTTTCAGAACAGCCCTTCATTGAGATATTTGTGAGAATAACCATCTGAGATGATACCCAAAAATAAATTTGCCAGAAAAATCAAAGCTACCTAAAATAATTCTCAGATATGGAAATAAAAACCAGAAGGCAATTCAAACCTAAGAAACATCATAGTCATCAGCAAAGCTGTACCTAAAAGATGCTCTTCCTCTCACCTGATCTGCCAATACGATGGAGATAAGTCTCTGCCAGCTTTGGGAAATCAAAGTTTATCACCACATTCACAGCTTGGATATCAATACCTCGGGTAAATAGATCTGAAAGACAATACAAGTCACAAAGAAATTTAACTTCAATGAGATCAAAGGCCAACAGTATTTAGGGTGGAAATACTATCAATTATTAACATTGGTTTGCACTAGTTTTCTGATATAAGCTTCGCTTCTATCAAAGACAGTTTACATACAATTCTGTTCCAGCTTCTTCTTGCTCTTTACCCATTCTAAATACAAGTAATACAATAAGAAAGACCGAAACACCAGATCCACACATCTATGCCAAAAAAAAAGTAGCTAGCTCAAAGCTGTTTTTTTCCACTTTAGACTGTTTCTGAGCAGATTGTCTTCTACAAGAATCTTCTCACACACAACTGTGCATTGCCAGAGTCACAACAGACTTGAAATCTGAACTACATTACACTAGCACAACTGTTTTTATTCCACCGCTTTGCGCTCGGATGACCCAGACACGCTGTAATCAGCAGACACTGCCAACAGTACTGGCCAAGCAGGTGTACAATGAAGAAATCCGATCATACAAAGGCCTTTCAAAACTATAAAAAATCTAGAAAATATGAGCTATAAATATTGAAAGAATTGGCAAAACTTACTCTGGTGATCCTAGCCACAGTTCTACTGATATTTAATGAAGCTAAGGCGCAACAACTCAAGAGACTATTCACGTTTGAAAATATACAGCAAATATAACCAGTGCAGAAAATACTTTCACAATGAAATGGTTTGTTAGGAATTTGCACCTTCACTGTTTGTCACAAAAGACAAAAATCTACTTGCCTAAAAGACTGCTGCATCCTGCTACATGAAGGCTTGAAGTAACATTTTATCAGAACATACTGTACTGTTCTATTACAAATCAAGTGATCTATCATATGTGGGCTAATTTGCTGTCCATCACAACCTTTAGAAAAAGGAAAATGTTTAGGAACCCTTACCAGTGCAAACAAGATTGCGGCATAAGCCATTTCGGAAATCGTGAAACACACGATTGCGGTGCTCCTGGGGAAAAAAAAATAAACAAACACTGAAACTGCAATCACATTAATTCCTCCCCCTCATCATTCAAGAACAACCAAGTCTAACAAAGCTGCTATATATTTTTTTAGTATTTTTTACCCATATATTCTAAAGAATTTACCAGAGAGGCCCTTAACTGATTGTGTTTTAAAGCCTCCTCCGGTTGCATCAAAGCCATCTCAGAATGAGTATCTTGAGTTAAAATTACATAAAACACACATCACAGAAGTCAAACTGATACTTTTACTGTACCATACTATATAAGCCCTCTGTCAAATTCAGTGCATGTTTTATTCACTCCCTTAAAAACTGAAGTTTGCAGTGAATTCGTTTTCCAGGATAGGTTATTTTTCACAACTGAATCAGAACGAGGGGTGGGACAAGTCAATTGTCTGTGAAGACTCTCCTCTCTCAAACAAGTCACTTTGGAGCACACAAAGATTAAGTAGTTATCACTGCTAGGGACTGGAATTCATGGTGGGATTTAAGGGTTCCAGACAGACATACCTGCACTTTGTCACAAGGATGATCTACTGACTGATCAAAGCATATAACACTCAAGACCTCCTTCAAGGAAGTACTCTTATATACCAACTGACCAGCTACAATGAATAGTCTGGGAAGAAGGCAGGGGATGGAGGGGCTTAAGTCTAAAACCAAATTGATAACAAAGCAATACATGTTTCAGTTTTCTAAGAACATGCAAATTTAAAGCAAGCACAAGACTTAAGTTGTGCAATAAAGCTTAAGGTGGTCTAGAATAAACTGCCATAGACTACATACTCACCTGCCTCATTTTAGCATGGATATAGAAGCAGGAATAGCCCAGCTGGGAGATCTTTTTGGCGAGCAATTCAACCCGTTGAGAGGAGTTGCAGAAAATTATCGACTGGTTAATCTGGAGCTGAACATATAAGTACCATGCTCAGTAAATGCAGCATTTTAGTAACAAATGATCCAAGACTTAAGTCTAAATCTCTTACAGAAAGAAAGCAAAGCAGGTATGCTGCTAGTAATTTACATAGCATACATTTTTGTAGAAGAGGAGAAAAAAAATAGCGAAGTTCTATAATTCAAAGGTGCAGGACAAGAAGCAGACATCTTTAGCTTCAGCTAAATAGCACCTTTTGACAGGAAAAAAGTGTCATTAAGCTGTATTTGTCACCCTCAGTCTTACACTTGGTTCTGCAAGGAAAAAAGCTTCTGTATCTTCTTGACCCAGCCCCGCTGCTTACCCTGGAAAAGAGTGTATTGAGGCAGTGTACTTTCTGACGCTCGGTTACATAGGCATAGTACTGAGTAACTCCCTTCAAGGTCAGCTCCTCCATCAGATTAATCTCGTAGGGTTTCTGCAAATGGGAATTCTGAAAAATAAAGATAAGGATAAAGCAGGCTTATCTACATGCAAAACAACATAACTACTTTCCACCCTCTGGTACACTGAATGTTCTCCATGGCAAGATGCACTACCTAGCCACTCACTCTTCAAGATACACACAAGAAAGAAAGGGTGGGCAAAATTTTACGAAAGATTACTTATAAATTCAGTGCAACTAAGCAGGCCAAACAGGAGCACCCTCTGGAATAAAATCAGGGCAGATGGCACGTAACTAATGTACAAAGTAGAAAACAGCACCTTATAGGCAAGAACTGTGCCTACTCAGCTTTCCCAGTAATGCTATTGTGTGCCAAAAATTATCTTCTAACTTCTGTCCTAGATTTTGACTGATTTAGATTAGACAAATTAAGTTTGGACACATTAAACACACTAACACTGGACACACTAACAGCTAGACACTGCTCACTCACACAATTTACATGCAATGTCACCACTGTATGCATATTAATACATCTGCACTCACCATGAATTTCTGTACGCTCAAAGGAAAAGTGGCTGAGTAGAGCAAAATCTGTCTGTTTTTAGGTAGCGTGAGAATAATGTCTTCCATTATTTGAACGAAATCTTGAGACAGCAACTTATCTGCCTGTAACAACAGAAGCAATTAACAATAAGTTAAATTAATGGTACAAGATTGCAGTCTTCTGGTAGTACCACATTGAGAGGAAAAAAAAACTAAAAAAACCCGAACACCTGGAGCACTCATTCCTGACCTTATGATGGGACCATACCCTTTGAAGCACAGACCACACTCCAAAAGATGTGCAATTTAGCCACTGGAGACAAGATTTATCAATAAAAGGAAGTTTACCACCTCCTTGGTTTTAGAACTTTTGATTTAAACAGAATCAAATTCAGGAAGAATAAATGGAATCTCAACTGAAAACCGTTATCAGGGCTCCTATGAGGTTCCTATCAGATTCATTCAAGAGCTTTCACACAACTCTTTTCTCTACCACATGCTCAGAAACCTGCACACTACTGGGTGTTCATAATCAGTTTTAAGTACAATTACATGGTACGCACAGCTCACTCATTAGAAACTGAAATCAAATTAAGTGCTTTTCTTCATTTCAGTATAGACTGTTAATCTTCAGAAATAGCAAAGGCAACATGAAAGCCAAATCTTCCTAGGTTGTTTTCTTAAAAGATTCACATGCAGAAAAATTATTCTGCCAAAACACCTTTTCAAAAATACTGAGAAATGGTTGAGTTATAACCTCACAGTGTCTAAGCCAAGTTTGATTTAGTGCTGTGCATAACAAGGAGACTCTGGAAGATACAGCACTGCTTTAACTTGGTGTTAAAATCCCAAAATGTTTAACAGGAGCAACTTGCCTCATCCAATACTATCATCTGGACATGCTCAACTTTTGCTACTCCCTTCTTGATAAGATCGAGAATTCTCCCAGGTGTAGCTATCACTACATGCACTGTAAGGTTAGAAGAGAAAAAAACAAATGGTTAAGGCAATTAAAACAATGTTTCCAGCATTCATGGCTACGTTTCATACAGTTTGAGCAAATAATGACTGAATACAACAGCACATAGGACACATCTCAGTCAATAACAACAAGAAGAAATTCCACTGCCACACTGTGAAAGCCACAAACAAACAGCAACTGTAGTGTAGCAAAAGTGCTCTGACCTGTATCATCAAGTCTCATTATGTCATCTCGCAAATTGGTTCCTCCTGTTGTTGCCATCACTTTGGCACCTCCCATGTGTTTGCTGACTTGGATACAGATTTGACTGACCTGCAGGGCTAGTTCACGTGTGGGAACAATCACCATTGCTGAAAGCAAAAAGCATCAATGTGAGTTACTAGTAACAAATCATATCTTAAATACTAATCCTCAGTGGAGACAAGAGGCTTAATGAAAGCTATACTGGTTTTGGAATTCCACTATGGATATCGTAAACAAGATGCAGAAACTGCTTATGAAAAGACAAATTCTGCACTAGGGTTCTCCATCCCTCAGTGTTCCCCCCACACAGTCCCCCAGCCAGCATGCTTGCTTAGTACTCTAAAGCCACTTTCTAACTGTGGAACTTTCAAATTTTCACCTCCCCTTCACCACTGCCCATTAACTTTCTTTGGAAGTACAACAAGATAACCTGGAACGATTTCATTGATCAGTTTTAGATCCAAGGCTGCTATGTAACAACTGATACAATTACTTGACTGCAGGTGTGAAATCCATCTTAACTGACCTTGTATATTGTCCTTCTTTAAGTCTAGCCGTTCAAGTAAAGGAATGAGGTAGGCTCCACTCTTGCCTGTTCCATTTTTCGCTCTAGCCAAGATATCCCTACCAGATAAAGCAATGGGGATGCTCTCCTCCTGAAATACAATGACAGACAGTACATGTGCAATCATAAGCCGTGCTCCCCAAAGAGCCTGGCCAAATACAACAGTAACAGTATCACGTGAAATCCCACTGTTCCATGAGCAGAATATCCAGCAACTGCAAGCACTACAGACTCACAACAGGAAGCAGTTAAACCTATCAATACAGAGTTCCTCAACAAAGCAACAGCTTTGCTCCCTATAACCCACCCCATAAGTCCTTATCTTGCCTGGTCATAAGGGAACCAGGGAACAGGTACCACAGAAATGGTAAACACATACTGACAATTAGAAAGAAAAAAAAAAGTTAGAGATTAGGAAAAAAAAATGAAGAGACAATGACAGTCACTAGCAAACTCCTCCTATGGAAAAAGTTACTTACGTGTATCTTAACATGAGGACCACCTCATCCTGTGTAAGTCAAACCTACATGCTCTTGTGACAGTGTCAGTCAGTCCCCTCTCTAAGACATCCACTGCTTGACTTACATGTCACAAAATCTCGCCCTCCCCAAAGGGCCACCATGTTCTACCATTCACAATGCCAGTTTTCCCAAGTCATGACATGAGGATCTAATATTTAAGCATGAATTTCAATAAATTTATAAAAATGAAATGCTGTTTGTAAACAACCTGAATAGGGGATGGTTTTTCCCAGCCCATTTCAAAAATTCCCATCAGCAACTCCCGTTTCAAACAGTAATCCTCAAACTCGTTTCCTTTTGTGGAGGTCACGTCCTGAGTAATAAAAAAAAAAAGTACATCCATAAGATGATGTCATACAACCCACAGCTGTAGGTTGGTCTGACTCAATGACAGATTGCTGATGCATGAAGACCACAAAGCACATTCCACTACTATGCAGGAATTCCCACCACTCCGTGCAGTACCACAGAGTGGAGAAGGAAACACCGGCTCTCTTGTAACACAACACAGGGAATGTACACAGTGAACATATGCAGACTTCCAATCTGCCTTGCAAGACACTGACAATCAGTATCACACTGTAACATTAGTAAGGTAAGAAATCCACAGTAAATTCTGGTTTTGAGCTTTCCAAGAGAAGCATTTCTCCCATGTAGTTGTATAACAAAATTAATTCTTCATTTAAAACAGCAAGAGCTGAAATGCTTTTGAATCTTTTTTCAGTATAAACATTCTGCCAGTGCAGCTTCTCCCATGTCATTTACTTAATATTTATTCCAACAATTCAACCACCTTACCGAAGTTTTGATTCTCAGATCCTTTGGAGGGAGTTTTAAAGTCTTCTTCCAGTCATCACCAGGTCTGCAGTAAAAATAAAATTTTAAAAAATTAAAAATAAATTAATAAAATATCTTTAGCTGGCTAATTTATTTAATTATATTTTTATTTTCTTAGATACAGTGATGAACATGTAACATTTTCACCCCCTGAAAGCTAAAAGCGCCTACACAGACAAGTTCAAGACTTCTCTGAGCTAAGCAGGATGCAACAGGCAGGAAACTGTAAACGCACAAAATCAGTAGTCTGCCAAGCACATAGAGAATTCAGGAAATCTTTATCTAGTCATGATTCAAGTCCCATTTTTAGGGCTCTGAATCAATCCAGTACAACACAGATTTTAAACAGAGCACTGACTTAGTCATATGACAGAAACTGGCTATAATAAATCCACAGGAGAATACTTCATCACTTAAAAAATGTTCTTGCCCATAGAACATCCATTCTTAATCCATGAGTAATGTGAGTGATAACAAACACTTTCAGGAGAAAATGAAGTAAGCACATGCTCCACTTGTTGATCAAATGTTACCTTTTGTTCTCAATGAGATTTAAACACCCATCCCCTCTCTAAAGTCCCCATGCAGAGGACAGTAAATCCTTTTCTTCCTCATTTCTAGAAGTCACCATGAAATTTGGTAAGTTTAACTCATCAGTTTCTTCAGAGTGACCCATTTGGAAAAAAAAGAAGGGGGGAGGGATTATTTAAGCAAATTTTAAGCACCTGAGTATTCCATTACGTACACTCTGACGACAGCTGGCATTTCCTTTGTAAATAATCTAGTAATGAACTAAAAGTTAATGTTGATCAGGGGCAGGAGGAATCACAGGGAAAAACAGAGAAAGGAACACGTTACCATACCATCCAAGTCTTTTACATCTTTCAACATTTCCAACCAGCACGCTCATGTTTTATTAGTACACTTCCAAAACCAGTTTGATGGTACGAGGGTATCACAGTGGCACTATATTACCTCAGCTCAGGCTTTGATTAATTAACACCAGAGTGCTATACCAAGGAAAGCGAGCACTACCGTTTAAGATCAATGACAAAAGATAATCGACGGTAATAAATTTCTCACCATAAGACAGAACTGCAAAGAACTGAAAAGCATACACAACTGGACTGGTGTTTCCTCCTCTGTCTTAAGTCTCATTTCAGTTCCTTCCCACCCCCCAACTTCCTGCTCATACCGCTCGCAGTGAGCACAGAAAACAGAACACTGCAGTTGCTGCTCAGTGGGCTACCTCTGATAAGCAGCTACACGTCCTGAAAAGCAAAGCATCTTATTTGGTCTTCACAACAAACACACTGCAAAGATCACTTGACAGAGGGAAACTCGCATATGGAAATACAGCTTTTTTTTCATAATGCATATCATAGAAAACTTGTAACCACCAATGCCATCAAACAAGAAAACTTCTTAGACATGGGAACCCTAGAACACTTTGCCATATGTGACTTTTAAACATTGCTTTCGTGGCAGCTGATACAAACACTTACTTAATAGCGGTGGTCATACTCTGTGCTTGCTGTTGAGTGCCGTTATTGATTGTGTTGGCATTTTTCAGCTGGTTCATCTGTTGCTGAGTTTGTGTGCCTCCACCTCCTGGGCCCCCACTGGGTTTTACAGGGCCTCTCAACTGCCCATTCTGACTGGATAGACCCATTATAACAGGGTTCTCTGTTCTGGCCGTGCTCATGGTTTTATTTTTAAAGATGTCTTTTTAGACTTCAAAACTTTGAAAGTCAGTACAGAAACTGTAATAACAGTTTATTAGACTCTCCAAAACGAAGAGATAAATAAGTCTTGCTCAATATATGAGTCCTTTATTGCAATGCAGGCAAGCACCTGTAAGTCACTCAGAAGTAAAGTAGTAACTTGCTCTGATGCACTGTGGATCAACTTTTTTTTTAAAAAAAGCCCTCTAACAAAGTTGAGTTATATCAGCATTCGCTTGCTTCAATCTGAAAGAGAAGCAGACACAAAAATTAATATGTGGATTTTCTTCTACGTAAATCACATCAGATTACCTTTGAATTTTAAGAATTACTTCTTCCCAGGCAGTGTACAACAACAGGAGTGCTTTTCTTTCAGCAGCCTTCCAGTGAGTAATCACTTGAAAAATACTACCTGCCTCCCCATCCCATAAATTAAATATGAATTACATCAATTATTCTGCCAGTTCTTGAAATTCCCCAACTTCTGGGACACAGCAAGGCAGTTCTAAAATGCTAAGCAACAATGTTATGCAGAAGTTTGTGACAGGATGCAAGACCACAATATCAACTGGACATTCCAGCTGGAACTGACAAACCCCTAAAGTTAGTGATTGCTGCTTTCACTTCAAAAGGGAAATAGAAATTCTGAAATTTTTTACATTAGTAATGAAACACAAAAAAGTTTACACTCCTCCAACTCAAAAAGTTAATTCAACCAGCTTACTCAACTTTTAAATTGGATACTGATTAAACACCATTCAGAAGAGTGAAACTAACAATATCATATACTGAATTGACAGTAGTTTCCTGTTTTCTCAAGTCTAAGTGACTGACCCTAAAGTGAAGCAGTGAGTAATATACATTTACATTAGATATCTAGCTTCCTGCTTATGATTTCTGCATGATGTTACCCCTTCCAGCTGTCAGTAAAAACTCATATTGCGAGCAAAAGACATTTGGTAGGCATGACTTAATATTGACACTATATTTAACAGAAAGGTCAGCAAAACTATAAAGAGGTAATATAAAATCTGCACCTGACAAGAAAAATTAGGCATGACCCAGAGCTGGAAAACTCCTTTTGATGATATTAGGGAACCAAAACATTCCCAGTCTGAAACCTTTTGGAAGCAACAGAAAGTAGGCGTGCTTGTACAACTTCCCATCGCAACACATCTGTATTTTGGAAAAACACACAGAAAAAAACAGCAGACCACCGCTTCCTAATTGCAGCGTCCACAGAAAAAAAAAAAGAATTCCACGTTTCCCCAGAGAATAAAAGGCACATTCAAGACGATGGAAAAGGAATTCCAACTCTCCACAGACTTCCCAGCTGTTTCCAAGTGTGTCAAGACTAACCTCACAATAGACCTTCAAAGTTTTCAGAACTAAGATTTTTCTGTTAATAATCTTCCTGTCTGGAAGTGCCATTTCAAGTCATCTTTGAAGAGACATTTCTCCTCCCGTCAAGTTTGTACAAACTGGACGACTCACAAAAGTAACTAGGGCCACCTAAAAGACCCAGACACCAACGGTGAGAAGTCCTCCAATATTAAAGAAGATGGGACCTCTCGGTCCCTTCACCTCCCTCGCTCCTAACTACACTTTAGAAGAGGTCAAAGGAGAACACATAGCCTCATCGAACACAACACATTTCCCCATTCCGAGACGAGAAGTGCCTCCATTTCGCAAACGAGCGGCCCAGCGGGACAAGGCCCCCGGCACGACGTCTCTCCTCTCCAGGGGCAGACCACGTAGGGAGGCGGGATGGCGGTCGCGGAGCCCCCGCTAAACCCTTCCCTTCTTCTGCCGGCAGCCTCTGTGCCTCGACGGAGCCGGGCTGGAATGGCCTCGGCACACAGCGGCCACGCATCTCACCC
>NW_009951820.1:843307-861801 GCF_000747805.2 Chaetura pelagica | reverse complement strand
GGGCGGGGGGGGCAGGTGCGGTGCCCGCACAGCTGCGGGGCCCTTTGTGCCCCTTTACGTATCTCTGAAATCAAGGGGGACACACGGTGACAAAGGTGGAAACCACAAACATCAATGAGTTTTTGTGCACGGAAGCAGCACCCACCGTAGACCTCATAACAGAGATGCTGGAAAGTCAACGTGACTCCATCACATAGTCATTAAAACATAGATAATAATAAAAGGTTGAGCCATGGCACACAGGAGCCATAACCACTCATCACGACAGGCTGGACGTCATTGTTTAGGTAGCTGTTACTTGGACAAGGATTTTGGTAAACTGAGGCCCAACAGGAATGTGTCCTTAAACATTAGCCTAAAATGCTGGTAATTCCAAAACTGGTTTGCAGAAAAATTTTGGTTCAAATGCCTGCCCTCAGCATTGTGAGCTGTCTGCAGATACAGTGAGAGATGCCACACTGCTCCTATCTCTGCCAGACAAGGTACAGACATCCCCATCAGGCTTAGCAGCCTTTCCAGAGTCGTAACTTCACATATTCCTGCCCAGTTTTCATGGGAAGTGCAATCAGCATAGACTTGTCCCGAGTTTCTGTCTTTCCTTCACTTCCAGACAAGCTGCTGCTCTGTTGGGCAGTGCCACTGTGTCCTGAGCATGGAGATCCCTTGTGGTCCTGTCTCCCACCTGGTGAGTCCTTCCTTCTTTGTAAAGCTTCAGTTCCAAACGCAGGGAGAGAAAAAATAAGCTGAAAAGACAGGCCTTCAAATGCCAGGGGAGCAAAGATGCTGCATCTCAGCTTTTTCTTTTTGTGCCATCTTGTTGTGCTGCCCGTTGGCCGAAAGGCGCAGCTGGAGAAGCCTCAGTTCCCCCAGTGCTGCAGTCAGAAGCACCGCTCTTGGCACCACCCGCTGCTGCCCTGGCCCCACCATGCGGGGACCTGCCTTTCATCTCAACCCTTTGCAGGGCCAAGCATCGCACTTCACAAGGAGATGTACAGGAAATAGCATGCTCTGACCTTAAAAAAGCAAATGACAGCAGAAATGGGTAGATGATCAGTAAATGTGTTTAACATCTGTAGGCAGCACATGCTTGGCAAATTTTTAGTTATGGTAACAGCAAATAAGACAAGACAAAAACATTAGGGGTGAGAGGATTCAGGAACCAGAAGCAATCTGGCTTTTCTCAAGCAGAGCTCAGTCGGTGTAATGCCAAACTGCTCAGTCACATTGTTAGACAGAACAGAACAACTTCATACACAAGCAGTACATTTTATCATCCTTAAGTAAAGCTGAATAATGTCCTGTTGTCAGACCACCTTATACAAATTAACAAAATTTTATGTTTCCAACAAAACAAGAACAGTTCTCCAGTGAAACTGTGTATACATGGAAAAACAAAACAAAACAACCAAACAAGCCAGGAATTCCCATGTACAGACGCCAAAACAATCCTCAAATATCTAGCATTGAATTCTGACCAAATAACATAGATTCTTCAAACTGTACTTTAAAAATCAATTTATAGCAGTAAAGAAAAAGGATAAAGATAGATGCTAATCTTTTCAGTGATTAGGTCACTCAATGCTTAGAGCTCATTTGCCTTGCAAATACTCTATTGTTACATGCTGGGTCCCTCCCTACTCACTTAAATTACTAACTCCACCCCAAAAAATAACTTTTGCTGAAACTTCTGGAGGAGATACAGATCCTGTCCCTGAAACCATGGGGCCTGTCAGCTACTCGTCAGAGACCTATGACTTGGTGAGTCAGGCTTTGCTTGTTTGAGAGGATAATGGGGAGAGCAGGTAGAGCTGGGGTGGGCTGACAGATCCATCTGCCTATCCATCTTCTCACCCTCCTGTTAGCAGAGCAGGAGCTTGAGCTGGCACACTCAGGCATCCCATCCCTGAAGTCAGGACTTGGTCGACCAGGGGCCTGTGCTGCGGAGAGCAGACCTTGTCACCCTAGGGCGCCAGGTCTTCCCTTGGGGACACCTGCCTGGCCACCGGCATCTCATACCCAGCCCCCCAATAACCAGGACCATGGTGGCTGCTGAAGGGACTGCTAGGAGAGCTGGGCTGCTGCAGCCCCATCCCATGCTGCTGCCCTGCTCTCTGTGCAGCCATCAACAAAATGTAGGCATAAAAGGCGTGTTCCGAGTCGGGTGTCATTTGCATCAGCCTTTGGTGATATAAATTACTGTGCACACAGCCCTGGAAATCTTGTCTAGTATCCTTCCTTAGCAGGAATACCAAACAAACCCAATGCTGTCTCTCTCTGCATACAAAAGTCCTTGGAATGACTCCACATGCTCCTACCCCTGCTTGCCTTCTCCACAAACATGCTGCCGTAGACTCTGCTGAAAGGGGAATACACCATACAATTACAAGAGGGGAATTTTAAAGAGAGGAAGAGAAATTGCAAGCACTTCTTCTAATAGTGAGTGATGACACTGTGCATTCTGCCCTGTAGTTCTTTCCCCTGGGCTTGCGAGCAAAAGACAGCAACTGCACCTTTTAGAGTATGTTGTGCTATTCAAGGGGAAGTCCACAGCAACGCTATCATTAGCCTGGTTTTCAAATGTTACAGCTCAGAATTTATTTTTTAATATACTGGCTGACTGCAACAGACCTCAGTTTATGTTTAGTTTCTCTAGAGAGAGAATTGCTGGACTAAATTATTACCAATTTTTCCATTCTTTGTTTGTCCTATATAACAGGGAAGAGAGAGGAGATGTGGGGTGCAAGCTCTACCCTTCTTACTTTTTCAGATTCATCCAGTATAAAAATCCTTTGTGAATGGTGGTTATTTCCTTTAAAACTTTTTTTGCAGAAGACACTTCTCTCCCTGGCTTCTCCTGAAGTACAGTGGCAGCACTAATGCTTGCTGAGAAGTTAAAACCAAACTCAACCCTTTTTCATCTTCATGCTGGTTTATTCCTCCAGCTGAACTCTCACTTCTCCATAGCAAGAAAGCTTTGCTCACTTAACCTTCCTCAGCTGCAGACTAGAGAAACTAAAACACAGTTGCAGAAAGACCACCAAGATCTCCACCAGGTCCCCTGAGGTGCTGCATGGAACCAACATGACTCAAGAACCATAAAGGCACCTGTGCTACAGTTACATGGCATTTTCACAGACTTTGCTTTTAGTCCTGGGCTTTCCTAGCTCAGCACCCAGAGAAAGGTAACTTGCATTGATGCAGGCAATTTCAGCTTTAAGGCTCTGGGAATGAAACATGCTTCTCCCAGCCCTGGCATAGGCTAGACAGGAATGAATCACATGGAAAATCCCTAATAGTGCACAAGCTGCCTCTCTTCTGCAGCCAAATGTTTTGATCACCGGCAGTTGTGGGGAATTGAAAAAAGAATCTGACACACAGAGACTGGAATAACTCTGAGATGTGGGTTAGAGGGGAAAAAGGATCCCTGAACAAAGAGAACGGGCTTTCCAAGCAGGCACTTGACTGCTCAGTTCCAGAAAAAGGCACTACTTTATCGCCTACCCCCAAATCTGGCTGATATTGTATTGCAGGAGACTTGTGCAAAGGTCCCCCCATGGACACACTGTTGTCTCCCATCCTAAATCAGGCAGCCATCCCCTCCCAGTACTAGAAATGAGAATCGCTGAACAGTCCCCAGGAGCCTCAGCTTGTCACAGTCAGTGCATCTCCTGCAGCTCTGGTCCCTGCCCTTCCTGTCTCAGCCTGGACTCTGACTTTTCATCCTCTTGTATTTGTCTCCAACTCATCTCTATCCACTCCACCCACACTCGCTGCTCTGCTCAAAGACGCACATGAGAGGATGCCTCCAGCACAGCCAGCACACGCTTCCCCAGACGGAAGAAGAGAGAGTAACTGGAGAGTAACTTACAGTAAGAGCCCTACCTGCTCTCTTATCAGCAATCAGATGGTGTCTGATAACAGCACTCATCCTCCACCAGAATGCAAGGTGATGCTGGAAGCTGTTCAGCAGCCAAATCTGTCAAACATCACGCAGGCTGCCTATCCCCACTGTCATCAATATTCCAGCCAGCAATCCCTGCTATTTCCTGTCATTTCTTTTTTCCCTTTACAGCTGGAACCCTCCAGCCCCTCACCAGTGAAGTCACCTCTTTCAACACATGTTCTCTTCTTCAGATTTTTCAACTTAGCCAGCCACGCATCCTGAGAAAACACACAAAAAAATAAACAAACAATAAACCAAAAAAAAAAAAAAAAGGGGGGGAAAAAAAACCCAACACAACCAGAAAACTACAAATACGTCCTGGCTTTGTCCCTGTACCAAATTTTTAAGGTTTTTGTTTTGTTTGGGGCTTGTGGGTTTTTTTTAAGGAAAATTCAAGGATCTGTCCCTGGCCAACACATCACGGGTTTCTGTGCATGTTAGTAACTCCTGATGCAGGGTCCCAGGATGGACTAGACAGGAAAGATTTTCAAGCCAGACAGAAAACAAACTGGGAGAGATTTCTAGAGGTTTATGTTTTTAGCAGCAATCTCCAGTCTCCCAAATCATACCCTAAAACCAGAAAAATAATTGTTCTCTGCGAACACGAATGCTTCTCACCAAAGGCTTGCAGCCCCACTGTTACATTGAGGAAGAGTCACGTGTGCTTGACGTTTTGGGCAGGGAGGAGGACTCTCTGCCCCTGAGGGGACCAGCTCTCACCTATTTGGGAGGAAGCATCAGGGCATCACACCCAGCAGCAGCACTGCTGGGTACAGAGCTGGTGGGGTACTGAACCATGGCAGGACCAAGAGTCTGTCTGGCTCAATACTCTTTCTGGCAGTAACCAAAGGTGAACATCTGAGCAAGAGCTGGGCAAGCTTATTCTGCCCTTTTCCCAAGAGCTGACTCACCCTCCTACCATACACTCCCCCAGGACTGCCTGAGCCAGCTGCCTGCTCCGCTGTTCAGTCATTTTCTGGGGACTCGTTCCCTGTAAGCAGGCCTGGGCTCCCCTCAGAGCCATGCAGATGGCTTCAGCAGCACAGCAGTTTGAGCTGAGCACTACCGCTGTGATGTCATCTCGTTACCCCACAGGGAAGGCTGCCTGAGAGAGAAGAAACATTCATCACCCTGCTTTAGCTAGGCACAATGCTGCCCTCGAGGCTGGTCACGGTTATTTGGCTTAGCAGCACATGCAGGGAACAAAAACCCCAGAAATCAGCTCTGAAACTGTTTAAAGCAGAGCTAGTATTTTTAGATGGAACTTTGGCTGCCGAGGGAAGGAGCAGCAGGTGCAACCGTCTACAGCTGGCAGTGAAAGGTATGAAAGCAGCAAGCAGAGATTTCCGCTGTGGTTGACACTGGAGTCTCAGCACTAGTCTCCAGAGAGGGTGTGGGTGGGGGAGCTCATGGTAGCTGCTACCAAGCTCTTCCCAGTTGTCACTAACTTCTCAGCATGCTGCAAGCCTCCTGTACTGCTCTTTTTCTGCCCTTCTGCATCTCAGCCCTTTGCTTTTGTGAATGTCCAGCTCCTGTGAGGTGCCTGAGGCCAGCCAGTGTCCCCACTGCCTGAGGGCTTGTCCTGAGCTAGGATGCAGTTTTCCAGTGCCTGGACTTGGGCGCAGTCTCAGCCTGAATACCGGTTGCTCACCTGGCAAGGAGCTACAGCAGGCTGAGCATGAATCACATCTGTGGCAGTTCTATTGCACTTTCCTTACCAGGTACCAGCCCAGGGACTGAGTGGTGTTTTCAGAATCCCTTTCCCGCTCCGACTGCAATTAATACAGAACCACAAGGTTTACTAGCAGAACAAATTTCTCTGTCCAACATCCATCCCTATAGCTCAGAGGCATTCCTCCAGCCGTGTTTAAACAGCTGCCCCACACCTTCTACTGTGTGCATGGAAAGCGATCCCAAATGCAGCTGCTGCTTGCCTTGCCCTGCCCCAGGCAGCTCTCAGGTCTCTGAGGAGAGGCAGAAGGCACAGGATCAGTGCCCATAACTTGAGGTAGAGGTGTGCGCTGCAGTGAATCCCACCACCTTCATACCCATCAGCAGACAGTGCACAGGACAGGGAGAGTCAGAAATGGGCAGAAGGACTGGGAAAGCTGGTAGACAGGATGGTTCTATTCTGTGTGAGAAAGCAAAGGCCAGCAGCAAGTAACTCAGTAAGAACCAAATTATTAAACTGGTTGTCTGTCTGGACAACAAAACACCCTCAAATACGCTAGTTAAAGATTGCAGACTGAGCAGCCCCTTCTATCACAGATCAGGACAACCCTCTCCATGTGCTGCTGCCCCTCCCGAGACCCGGCTCCAGAGGGGTCATAGGGCTACAGACAGGCAGCACCTCCTTCTAGTGCAGGTCTTCCAGGGGCAGCTGAGGGACTGGGTTCCCATGTTTAGAAACTCCCCTTTTGTAACCAAACTCTCTCTGTTCCCCAGAGCCAGGTGGAGCTGAGCGGTTACTATGAAGCTGAGAACACCACCCCTTCTTTGGAAGGCTACTTTTGCTTCAACCCATCCTCATCCATAGTGGGCAACCAAAGAGACCCCTTCAGAAAGGTCTTCATGCCCCTCATCTATCTGCTAATGTTTGTGTTGGGTACTGTGGGCAATGCCTTGGTCCTGGTCATTTTAGAGAGGTTCAAGCGGTCCCGTACTACCACAGAAAACTTCCTTTTCCACCTAACCTTGGCCAACCTGGCACTATTACTCACCTTCCCCTTCAGCGTGGTGGAGAGCTTGGCTGGGTGGGTATTTGGGAAGTTCCTCTGCAAGATCCTTAGTGCTGTGCACAAGATCAATTTCTACTGCAGTAGCATGCTGCTGGGTTGCATTGCAGTGGACCGCTACCTGGCCATCGTTTATGCAATCCACACCTACCGTAAACGCAGAGCTCACTCCATTCACCTGACCTGCATGGCTGTCTGGCTCTGCTCACTGCTGTTGACCTTACCTGATCTCATCTTCATGGAAGTCTGGACAGATGACAGCAACCGCAGCATTTGCTATTTTCCGGAAGTTGGGATTGATGGCAACAATGTCTGGCTAGCGACCCGCTTTCTCTACCACACCGTTGGCTTCTTTGTGCCCCTGTTAGTCATGTGTTACTGCTACATGGCCATCATCCGGGCTCTGTGTCAGTCCCAGCGCTTGCAGAGGCAAAAAGCTGTTCGCGTAGCCATTCTGGTTACAGGCATCTTCCTGCTCTGCTGGAGCCCCTACCACATCGTTATCTTCCTGAACACACTTACCAAGCTAGAAGCCTTCACCAAGAATTGCATCCTGGAAGACCAGCTGGACACGGCCATTATGGTGACAGAGGCCATTGGCTTCACGCACTGCTGCCTCAACCCCATCCTCTACGCCTTCATTGGAGTCAAGTTCCGTAATGACTTCTTCCGAATCCTGCAGGAGCTTGGCTGCATAAGCCAGAAGACCCTGCAGGAGATCCTGGAGGTGACAAGGAAAGGCAGCGGGATCGAGTCTGACAACACCACCTCTATCTCCACTTTCTAGCTGGGAAAGGCTTCCTGCAGGGCAGAACCAAACTGGGGTTTTGCAGTGACGTGTGCTGTGGGTTCAGTCCAAAGTTTCACATACATCTCCATCACTTCCTCCATTCCCCAGAAAACCGAGGTCCAATAGCCAGCAAACAACCAAATCCCACGAGATACCTTACCTGGCTCCTTCTGGTTCTCATACCTATAGAAATCCATCTGGCAGCTGTTGGCGAATGCTGGCTGTCCTGCAGTCACTCTGGCAGGGCCAGATGAACTCGACATTTCCACATCTCCCTGAAAAACTGACTGCAGATGTTCTGTGCACAAAGCCAGACATGAGACTGGGGTGCTTGAGGGCAAGGAAAAAAGTGCAGCCAAGAAAACATGGAGTCATGTGGCATGAGGACTGAGGACCAAAGATACACAGGTCTCCATTGCACCGGCTCTGGCGGTAGAGACATGGTAAGAGACATGCCTAAAGGAAGTGACAGGACTCAGTGGCCACAGTGGCTGGAAGAAGAGATGCAGGGCTCACTCCGATCACACAGCCACGCAGTGCTGGAGGGTCTCTTGCTGCAATACTGCTCTTTCTGCTGCGTGACATCCCCCTGCCAGCCACAGCACATTGATTTTCCCATCTTGGCTCACACCAGGAGGTCCTGCCAGGGACTCAAAAGATCTGACTGTCACAGCTTCCTTTCCTGACATCAGCTGCATCTTTTCCTGCTCATTTGATCTGTTTTACTGCTGTTAAGAGCTCCAGTGAGTGACTGTTGAACTGAATGCCTGACTATGCAAAAGCTTCCCTTCAAGGAAGAAAGCCATCTGGAGAAACGGCTTGTGTCTTTTGACTGGACACAGGGCAGATGAACTATGGCTTTGTGAGGCTGAAGGTGTAACTTTAATTTTCTTTTTTTTTTTTTCCAGCTAGTTGTAAGGCACTTTGTAGGTTCTGAGAACAAGGAGATTCACTGCCCCAGAATAAGGAAAAGAGCTCATTTTCAGAATTTCTCTTTGTTTTTTATCAGGCTAAACATAGTAGCTTGCTTTACACTTTGATTTCTGATATTTTTGCTCCACATACATCTACACGGATTTCAGAAGTTCAGTGCATCCCAGTTTACACGGAGCAAACCTGGGCGCTATTTCTGCCCTGAACCACCAGTATTCAGCAACTGCTCAGATCAGGGCTGCTTGATAACAATTAGGTCCCAAATAAGAGCAGCAGCCTTCTCCACCATTAGTAGTGGCACACAAACTGACCCGGAGGCAGCCGCAACAGCCTAGGGCAGCCAGCTGCTCCCCAGTAGGTCTTGTCACAATGTAACAGCACAGCACTGTCTCCGTTACATTTCCCTTGCTGTACAAGACCCACGCGTACCAACCATCACATGAACATAACCCTGATAACGAGCACTTTACAACCTCACTTTTTAAACAAAGTCAGAACAACATCAACAACTCACTTCTGAAGTTCAGTTCACTAAGAAAGGACTTGGTTGCAGCTGAACTGCACTGTACCCAAGAGCTCCACGAACAAGACCAATCATTACAGAAGGGGTCACATTACATCAGTCCAGCTCAGGCAGAGATCTTAATAGTTCATTCTCAAATTGTGACCTGAGGAGAAAACTCCCAAGCATAAGGCTTTTGTACAAAGAGCAGCCCACCATTTCCTGCAGTGCTGCATCTTCAAAGCTGAAACCTGCAGGTAATGGCGACCGTGGTTGTCCAAGCACGTACGCGCAGCAGAGGAAGAGCAGCTCTCTGAAGCTTGCCTTTGCCATCTCCACAGTTGTACTGGAAACCAAATATGTCGCAGTTTATCGTAAATGTCTCCCCAGCTCTGGTTCTGAGGGGAACTGTGTTCCTACAGAGAAAATGTTACTGAAGAAACCAAGTGTAAAATTCTTACAGTGTTCACATGGCAAAAAGAAAATCTGCACGTAAGAGTGAACAGGTTATGCACCCACTGTTACTATAGCTTTTAGTCCTGGTAAACTTTTAGAAAGTTTTGACGTCAGCTGTAATAAACAGTTAAATAAAATACTGTCCTCTCATGTATAGTGCTTGTAAGCAGTTGTTTGCAGTCATGTCAGTTTTGCAAGGAAAATGCAGAGAGCACTAAAGGGAATGATAGCACTTTTCTGAGGGGCATTGCTGTTCACACATGGAGACCACAGGGCTCATAAAAGCCCCTTGCTCAGTTCGCTTTGCCTGTGCCACAAAAGGCTCTGCTATGTTCGGAGTTGTTTCAGACCTAAATTAGCTCCCTGCTTTACAGAACCTCTTCCACTGACTGCAGTGCCTTCCACCCTGGTTTTATAGCAACAGCTACCCTGAGTAGAAAGGTGCCTTTGCACCCACTTTGGTCCAGCCAGCCTGCTGAATGGCCATGAGAAGAACACAAGAGGAACTCCACTTCGCCACAGAGGAAGCTGGGCTTTCCATTCTAGCAAAGTCCTCCTCATCTCCCCCAGGTTTCCATGGGCATTACATGCCTTGGCCCAGAGCGGGCTTCCAGCTGCCAGAGCTGGCACCAGACACTGCAGCCCTCAGACAAACCTTCAAGGTCCCTGTGAAGTTCTGTTCAGCCCCAGCCCAGCACTACCAGGTGAGGCAGAGGGGCTCTGTGCCCCCTAAGCCACTGTGAAAGGGGCCAGAGGGCCAAGGGGAGCTCCAAGGCAGCTGCAGCAGGTGGGAGGTGGCCAAGGCCATATCACCACAGTCCACTGCACACACTCAGATGGCCCTGGACTATACTCTGCAAACAAGGCTGAGTCAGACAATTCAGAGAAAGCCCCAGTCTCTGCTGAAAGCAACCCCAAGGAATGGGACACAGAGACCCCCACAATAGCACACACCTCTGCATGTCCCATGGGGTGACCAAGCCTCCCATGAGACAGCGCTGGGGTGTTTCAGCCCAGCATCCTGCTGCACACAGTGATCACAGGCCATGGCAGGCAGCAGAGCGTGCAGCAACCAGAGAGCCAGGGCACGCACGAACACACGCGTGCCTGGGAGCGCTGCAGGGAAGGGGCTCTCCCCACACCTTCACACCCCTCCAAGAAGCTCTGGTGCCCTCTGCCCCACTGTGACTCACACACAGTTTCATTTTCCTTCTTAGGAAGATGACCTGCTTCCTCACCCCAATCTCCCAGAATCAAGCAAACTCAAGCATTTCACTGCCTGCTGTATCTTCCTTATTGTGAGCAGAGGTGGCCCCGGACGTAACACGCAGGTCCGCCACAGTCCATGAGCTTGGCTCAGCAGCATGCCATGTGCCCTGGCCAGGCTTCCCACACAGGGTGGAATATCTCTTTCCCCTTCCACAGTGTGTTCTGCATGTGCTCTGGCTCCCTACAAGCACCAAGAAGCTACAACACAGACCAGTTTTGCCAGGCCACAAGGTCCCCAGGACAAGGGAGTACAGTATGAGTTCCATGCACCAGCAGGTCCCTGCTCTAGGTCACCCCTCTGCTCTGCAGTCCTGCCAGGGACTTGAGGTGTCCAAGGTGGCCCTGTCTGTTCCCCGACCCCTAGCCCTGTGCACACCCCTCCACCTACCTGAGAGGACTGTCCTGTCCTGAGTCCCACAAAGGCAGTTCCCTGGTCCTGGCCCAGAAGCTAGAAAAGATGATCCATTTCAAGCCAAAGAAGGTAGAGGAGGAGCTGGCACAGGAGAGGGTGGGAGAGAACAGCTGGCACAGCCTGGATCTAGGTAG
Source organism: Chaetura pelagica (assembly GCF_000747805.2). Taxonomy (NCBI): domain Eukaryota; kingdom Metazoa; phylum Chordata; class Aves; order Apodiformes; family Apodidae; genus Chaetura; species Chaetura pelagica. Next base: position 850,627 of record NW_009951820.1, on the reverse strand, counting down.
TAAAACCCATGATATGGTAATGAAGTGCTCCAACCTGTGTGGTTGGGTCTCATCTGATGCTGAGGAGGCAGAACACAAGCAGTGGGGGGCAAGATGGTCCACCTCACATGGATTGCAACAGATACCCAACTGCTGACACCACTTCAAGAGGGGGCTGCCTGAATTTCACAGGAAGAAAACTCTTAACTGCAGCCACATCTCAGCGTACCTTCAGCACAGACAACTCCTGCAATCCAGAAGAGCTCTCTCCTCCCAAACCAAGGCCCTGCCTGACGTCAGGTATTTATAGAGGGGCCAGCTGAGCCCCTCGCATCAGCCCCAACCTGCCGCAGGTGACACTCACTGAGTTCCCAGGGCTGGGCTGCACACACCTGCTCACAGCCCTGCAGAAAATCATGCAGCTCACTGAACACAGGCACAGGGTCAGGTTTTGAAATTTGTCTTTTTAATAAAAAGGCACCTATAAAACAGGTCAATACATTACAGGCAGCACAGATACCCAAAAACAAGCCTAAAAATTGTTTCAAATAAAAACCAATAAGATGTCTTCACATATTGTATTTATATATTTATATTTATATATATATTTATATAATGGTACAAAATGACTGGGGAAGTGTCTCCATGGGATGACTGAGAACAGGTCAGTCACCATTACCTCAATGTGAAAGCTACTTCCGGGTGTGTGATTATCTGACATACTGAAAGATGAGGTTTCTGAGTGTTTGCTTTTTTGGAGCTGGAAAAACATGGTGAAGTCATGGCTAAAACATGGGCAAACCTTTTACTGTGATTAGGTGGAGTCAGTACACAGAACTCAAGCTTAGAAGCCGAGCAATAGACTACAAGACACAAGACTAGACATGGCTCACGGCAGTGGGCAAGCGGCTGATGGCAAACCCTGCCCAGGGCTAACAAGGACTGGTGGTTACTGAGCTTCCAGAGGAGCTCCTACCATATTGCTGTTCACAGACACAGTTGGGAGTGGCACCCAGGGCAAAGAGGTGTTAGGCAGCACCAAATAAAAACCAATAAGATATCTTCACATATTGTATTTATATATTTATATTTATATATATATTTATATAATGGTACAAAATGACTGGGGAAGTGTCTCCATGGGATGACTGAGAACAGGTCAGTCACCATTACCTCAATGTGAAAGCTACTTCCGGGTGTGTGATTATCTGACATACTGAAAGATGAGGTTTCTGAGTGTTTGCTTTTTTGGAGCTGGAAAAACATGGTGAAGTCATGGCTAAAACATGGGCAAACCTTTTACTGTGATTAGGTGGAGTCAGTACACAGAACTCAAGCTTAGAAGCCGAGCAATAGACTACAAGACACAAGACTAGACATGGCTCACGGCAGTGGGCAAGCGGCTGATGGCAAACCCTGCCCAGGGCTAACAAGGACTGGTGGTTACTGAGCTTCCAGAGGAGCTCCTACCATATTGCTGTTCACAGACACAGTTGGGAGTGGCACCCAGGGCAAAGAGGTGTTAGGCAGCACTTGTTAGAATCATAGAATTGGTTTGGTTGGAAAAGTCCTTTAAGATCACTAAGTCCAACTGCTCTCCCTTTTGTTCAGCCATCACAGAAGCAGGGGTAGGGCTGGCTCCAGGGTGGTGGGATATTTTGCAGATGAGTGGCAACTGCTGCTCCTTAGTCCCCAGCTCTGACCTGCTGTCAGGATTTCCCTTTTGTATCCAGGTCTGCTGAGTCTAAAGGCTTTGCTTCATACTCATTTGTCACCAAAGAACAGGTCTTCCTCCTGCCGCCAGGCAGAAATAGCATCGCTGACCTCCCTAGCACTGCACAGCTGTGTGCCCCAGCCCTGGTAACACCAGGACAACGTGCTGCCAGCACAGCAAGGACCGCAAGCCCCAGGCAACTTCTCAGTTGGGCTGGGTAAAAGGGACAACAGGGAAGGTACAGACATGTGGAGATCTCAACTGGGCTAAAACAACAGCCATCTACAAACAAAATACTTCTGTATAGAAAATATTATGGCTTCAAATTAACTGAGACTAGCTGGTAGGTGATGAGTAAGGTTTGGAGCTGGCAGTGGTATTTGGATGATACTAGAAACTACCAGCAGCCAATACCCCAAAGTGCAGCCAAGAGAAGCCACAGCCTTTCAGGCAAGTCAAGCTTAGAAAGAGCTACATCTGTTTGAGCCATATCCTCCCACATGAAATGCACCTTCTGAAAGGATGGAGAATCCAACCATCAGGTCCAAAGCACACCTCATTAGCCTTGGCTGAAGATTCTTTATCTGCTCCAGCCACCCAGGCAGAAACGGGCACTTTGTGGGATTGCTCCCATTTTGCCATCCTGAAACAGCTGGTCCCTCACATTGTACACAACAAAACCACACAAAGCAGGGGACCAGAGCAAAATTCCTCCTCCAATTCAGACCCAAGCTTCCTATCCAGTACTGCTCACTACAAAATGCCCCAAAGCTTCCAGGTATTCCTAACTGGACTTTATGGCTCCATCTTCTAACACATTGGATCAAGACAGCCACTGGCTGATGTTCCAGCACCCATTGACCTTTCCAAACAGCCTGTAACACGATAAACAGCTACTTGACAATCAATCTCCCTTTCCAACAGCCCTCTCCTCCCTGCAGTAGCAAGAAGGGAAAGGTGAGCTCTGTTATGAGAGAGGTAGTATGCTAAATCTGGCTCTGCAGCGATAATCTTCCAAATGGAATTCCTCTGGCAGTCATGTGCCCCGAGTTCAGCACTGGACACCCACAGGGTACACCATGCTGGATTGCAGTCCCCGCTGAGGTCCAGAGATACTGTGCTGAGTGCAGAAGTGTGTGCGCGTCACCCCATGGTCCCCTCCATGAACAAATGTGAAGGACCATCAGTGCTGCATGCAGGAAGACCGCATGGAGTGGAGGATAGGGAGGAGCACATCCAGAAAAGCTGGAGTTGTTCAAATGGCATGTGTCTGCCAGCCTAGGAATGAGGGGCTGCCACGCAACCTTGGTCTCTTCTGTCCAAAACACAGGATGGCCACACCACTGATACTGCACTCTTAGAGTGAGATGGAGCATTGCACACAGGGACAGGTTGTCCTCAACAGCTAGACCTCTATTGTGCAGTAGGGCAGGGCTGCTGCCACTAGCAAGGCGGAGCAAAGACCGCCTGTGAAACTCCAGAGGAGGAGTGAGGGGAAGTGAGGAAGACATGGGAGAGCATTCAACAGCAGAGGTAGAGGGAGCACAGAGCAGTTGCGGAGGACAATGGTGGGATAAAGGACTGGTGCAGGAAGGCTGCAAAGGAGCAGGGTTCCCAGCCAGCTCCTCCTGGAAGGACAGGAATGCACCACCTTGCTCATCTTAGACCCCATCTATTCCTACATATTCACAGGTGACAGTATGAAGGGAAAAGGAGGGTCCAGAGGTGACACATCTGGTCGAAACCTTTGGGTCCAGCACATTACTGTCTGCAAAGCTCAGATCCTCCACTATCTGTCCTGCTGGGGAGCCAGCATCCTCCCCGTTTCAGCCATGGCAGCTTTGCCATCCAGCAGCAGCTGTATCCTGTGAAGCTGCAGCATCTGCCCTGCCAGATGAGGGCTGCCCCAGCAACGTTCCACCAGCTCAGATCTCCCTGATGGTCCTCAGCATTGGTTGCATTCATGTTATCTGCACAGCCTTCACAGGGGCCTAAGGTCTGCGTGAAACTGTAACACCTTGCACATGCAAACTGTTCAGACACGTGAACAACACAGGTTTGGCACAAAGTCACTCTAAAATGGGATCTCTCAATGCCCTGTGCACCCTGGAGGATCCTCCTGCCTCTCCCCCACGGAGAGTCTTCAATCCTTGTACACTGTTGCCTTTAGCATGTTTTCTGTTTCTGTTTTTTTAAAACATGTTTTGAGGCTTCTATTAAAACACAGAAATACAGAACAATTAAAAACCAGCACAAGTTTTGCCTTTCCCAGCGACCTATTTACAGCTAGTTCCAAAAACCCTCTTGCACATTTTGGTTGCTTAAAAAAACAAACCAAAACAAAAAAACCCCAAACATACAAACAAAACAAGAAAAAAATAAAGAAAAAGGAAATAAAAGAGGGACAGAGGGGAGGGAAGGAAAGAAAAACACTTGACAGAGGAAAACTATAACATTTACAAACTGCCACAGGGTTTGGGTGTCCCTGGTCACCACAAAGGGTTCAAAAGTAATAGCCCCACTCACAGCCCTTCCTCCCCCCCTTCCCCAAAAAAGAAAGGAAAAATAAACCCAATTCACATCAAGTTTACTGCACATCTGGTTTTCTGTGTAGAGGCAAATCCGATATGAAAAGCATCCCACATAGTGTCCTCCACCAGCATTGGCCCCCAACCCTCCCCCAAAGAAAGGTTTAAAAAGGTTTGTCCAGGCAGCCCCGTCCCCTCCCACCCCGAGCATCAGCCAGGGTTAGAAGGGCAGGTTCGCCATGTTCCCAGGCCCAGGGATGTAACTCATCTGGCTGTCCAGGGAGACACTCCTCTGCCTCATCTGGTGTGTGACCATGAGGTTCTGCTGAGGCGGGGGCCCCATAAGAGAGCCCTGAGGTGACATCATGTGTCCTGTCTGAGCATACATCTCTCCTGACACAGACATGCTCCTCTGCTTGGCCTGCATCAGCATGAAATTCTGCTGGGCCATCAGGCTCTGCTGCGGAGACATCATGCCCTGGTGCATGCTGTTGCCCATCATGCCTTGCTGGGGTGGTATGCCTGTCCTGCCCAGCATGGGCACTTGTCCGGGGTGGCACATGGGCATGCTGAGTCCCCGCTGCATGGTCTGCTGCCCAGGGATGCTGGGCGCATTCATACCTGGCCGCACCGGGGGCTGGTCAGCCATCATGTTCTGCAGGTTCATGAGGTGGAGGTTGGAAGGCTGCGATTTGGGCGCTTGGTTGTCACTCTTGGGAAAATACTGCAAGGTGCTGCTTGGCTTCTCTGACGGAATGATCCTGGACAGGTCAAACTCAGGGATACCCGTGGGCGTGGGGCGAATGACCTCGCTGAGCTCAGGGTCATTCAGCACCGATGCTACCCCAGGGAGCACAGGTGGGTAGGGCTCACCGATGCGGGGAGGGATGTTCTTGCCCATCATGTGCTGCTGAGGGGGCATCTGGCTGGGCTGCTGGGGGGGAAGGTCCTCAGGTGGCAAGGGCAACCCCAGCGGGTAATGCTGCTGCATCCCAGGGCCACCTCCCCCGCCAGGGGCCATGGACATGCCTCCAGCAGGAGATGGCATGGCGTTATGGGGCTGCTGCATGCGGGGGAACACAAGCTGGTTGGAAGGAATCATCTGTGAACTGTTTGGCACGGGGCCGCACTGCTGGTTCAACGAGTCCTGAGGCCCCGGGGGGAGCATCATGGGGTTCTGGGGGGGAACACCTGTCCCTGGTGCACTGGGGTGCATAGGAATGTTGGAGCCCAGAGGGTTTGGGGAGGACATCATGGAGGTGGGAGGTGGTTCATGAGAGAGGGGTTGCTGACCAGGCAGGTTCATTCCCATGGGGCTCTGAGAGGATCCAGGCCCCACCGAGTTCAAGTGCAGTTGATTCGGCTGATTCCCTGTCACACCTAAGAAGAGAAAAAGAGAGAAGGTTAACTCTGCCCACAGACCTCTCAAGGCTACCATGTCCACACCCTGGAAGCCTGCCAAGCACTCACAAAGCCCCGAGTGCAGAGCATGATGCTCAGTAAACAGCCACAGGACGGGACTGCAAAGCATCGACATCAGGAAAAAGCGACCCAGACTCCAGGTTCCCAAGCCCATGAGCAGCAGAGAACTATTCCAGCTTCATTCAGGCCCAGGCTAGATTTTTATGTCTTTCTAGCCCACTGTTTCCAGAGTCCCAACCAGCTCTCCCTGTTGGGACAACCGTACACCATGATCTCAGCAGGGCTCTCAGCTGCCTGGAGGGCAGGAAGGAACCTGAGGAGGAACCCTTCACCACTGCTTGCCTGCAGGGTAAGCCACCCGGCAAGCTCCTGCAACCACACGACCTCAGGCAGTGAGGAGAAAAAAGCAGAAGAGAAAGCAGCAGACCCCGATGCAGACCCAGAGGGAGGCCTGTGCTGGTCGGTACAGCACCACCATCAGTGCCTGACAAGGGGCTTGGGTGAGGAGGGCAACAATGCATTTGCATGCCTGCAGTCAACCTAAGGGACTACTCGGCAGTGAAAGAGCCAAAAAGTTGATTTTTCATTTTGAAAACTGCCAAAAATATTTATCAGACAGCTTTAAACCCCCAAAACAAGTGCTACAGCATGCTGGAATTCCCCTTTGGGCTGGTCACCAAGTGACAAAAAACATTCATTTGCCTAGCTGTCCTTACCAGTGCCACCAGCCAGCAGAGCGTGTCTGGCTGTCGCCTACTGAAATCAGAACTGTGCTATGACACAGCCTTGCCTGGACAGGCACCTGGGCTGCACTCAAAACACCAGACTCCCAAACCCTGTTCAGTGTCCCTGTCCTGCTGCACAAGAACACAAGGGCTCCAAGCAGAAGACCTCCAGAGACCTGCAAGTCCTGGGCCTGAAATAACTCCAGAAGCCACAAAATTCCAGGGCCGGCACATCTGCACAGGGTAAAGGCAGTTCCGAAAACTTCCAGCGCTGGCGGAAGAAGGGTGCCTCAAATGCCAGACTGGCGCATGTCCTTCCAGGCAGCACACTCAAGCCAAAACTGATGGACAGCCCGGGCACAAGGTGGAGGACTGAGCAGACTATTATGAAGGAGGGCAATTTTAAGCTATTAGACATGGCAGTTACTGGGAGAACACAGTTTCTAGTCCCTCCTCCACCTTGTGCTGTCAGCAGCCACCAGATGGTCTGATCCCTTACAAGCCCAGCCCCAGGAGTATGTACCTGACATGCTTCCAGGTGGGAGCATAGGCCGGTCTGGCAGCAGCTCATCATCAGAGGTGGCGATGGTTTTGATGGCATTGTGGTAAAGTGGTGTGGAGCTGGGCATAGCATACTTGGACATCTGGGACATCATCAAAGAGAGGGGGTTCTGGGAGGGGGATGGATCTGGAGAGGAAGTAAAAGGCATGTTGGGATTCATGGAGCTAGAGGTGTTACTGGCTGGTGCGGAAGAGCTGCTCCGAGGCCCAGAAGGAAGAGAACCTGCAAGCAAGAGAGAGATCAGCTTAGTACATCCCAACCACCGTGACTTGCTCCCTTCAGACAGCAACCCCGTCCCCTCCTTCTGACAGTAGTGACTAGAGAAGGCAGCAAAACGCATGGCCCATCACCCTCTGGACACTGAGGAGGCTCATGTGGAGGAGACCCAAC